>NC_091181.1:1981144-2116144 GCF_040958095.1 Procambarus clarkii | reverse complement strand
AGGCTTGTTTGCATTTGTGTTCCTCACGTGTGCCCCAAAGAATGAGGTGATTTGATAAAATGCTATGCCCAAGATTACCATCCGAGTGCCGGCGGGGAAGTGGTTCATATAGCCTCGGCTATCACTTCCTTATGTCCGGTCGTGATGGTCAAGCGGATTAAGGCGTCCCTGTACATACCAGTTGTGGGAGTATGGGTTCGAGTCACTTCTGGGGTGTGAGTTTTCAGTTGTATATAGTCCTGGGGACCATTCAGGCTTGTTTGCATTTGTGTTCCTCACGTGTGCCCCAAAGAATGAGGTGATTTGATAAAATGCTATGCCCAAGATTACCATCCGAGTGCCGGCGGGGAAGTGGTTCATATAGCCTCGGCTATCACTTCCTTATGTCCGGTCGTGATGGTCAAGCGGATTAAGGCGTCCCTGTACATACCAGTTGTGGGAGTATGGGTTCGAGTCACTTCTGGGGTGTGAGTTTTCAGTTGTATATAGTCCTGGGGACCATTCAGGCTTGTTTGCATTTGTGTTCCTCACGTGTGCCCCAAAGAATGAGGTGATTTGATAAAATGCTATGCCCAAGATTACCATCCGAGTGCCGGCGGGGAAGTGGTTCATATAGCCTCGGCTATCACTTCCTTATGTCCGGTCGTGATGGTCAAGCGGATTAAGGCGTCCCTGTACATACCAGTTGTGGGAGTATGGGTTCGAGTCACTTCTGGGGTGTGAGTTTTCAGTTGTATATAGTCCTGGGGACCATTCAGGCTTGTTTGCATTTGTGTTCCTCACGTGTGCCCCAAAGAATGAGGTGATTTGATAAAATGCTATGCCCAAGATTACCATCCGAGTGCCGGCGGGGAAGTGGTTCATATAGCCTCGGCTATCACTTCCTTATGTCCGGTCGTGATGGTCAAGCGGATTAAGGCGTCCCTGTACATACCAGTTGTGGGAGTATGGGTTCGAGTCACTTCTGGGGTGTGAGTTTTCAGTTGTATATAGTCCTGGGGACCATTCAGGCTTGTTTGCATTTGTGTTCCTCACGTGTGCCCCAAAGAATGAGGTGATTTGATAAAATGCTATGCCCAAGGTTACCATCCGAGTGCCGGCGGGGAAGTGGTTCATATAGCCTCGGCTATCACTTCCTTATGTCCGGTCGTGATGGTCAAGCGGATTAAGGCGTCCCTGTACATACCAGTTGTGGGAGTATGGGTTCGAGTCACTTCTGGGGTGTGAGTTTTCAGTTGTATATAGTCCTGGGGACCATTCAGGCTTGTTTGCATTTGTGTTCCTCACGTGTGCCCCAAAGAATGAGGTGATTTGATAAAATGCTATGCCCAAGATTACCATCCGAGTGCCGGCGGGGAAGTGGTTCATATAGCCTCGGCTATCACTTCCTTATGTCCGGTCGTGATGGTCAAGCGGATTAAGGCGTCCCTGTACATACCAGTTGTGGGAGTATGGGTTCGAGTCACTTCTGGGGTGTGAGTTTTCAGTTGTATATAGTCCTGGGGACCATTCAGGCTTGTTTGCATTTGTGTTCCTCACGTGTGCCCCAAAGAATGAGGTGATTTGATAAAATGCTATGCCCAAGATTACCATCCGAGTGCCGGCGGGGAAGTGGTTCATATAGCCTCGGCTATCACTTCCTTATGTCCGGTCGTGATGGTCAAGCGGATTAAGGCGTCCCTGTACATACCAGTTGTGGGAGTATGGGTTCGAGTCACTTCTGGGGTGTGAGTTTTCAGTTGTATATAGTCCTGGGGACCATTCAGGCTTGTTTGCATTTGTGTTCCTCACGTGTGCCCCAAAGAATGAGGTGATTTGATAAAATGCTATGCCCAAGATTACCATCCGAGTGCCGGCGGGGAAGTGGTTCATATAGCCTCGGCTATCACTTCCTTATGTCCGGTCGTGATGGTCAAGCGGATTAAGGCGTCCCTGTACATACCAGTTGTGGGAGTATGGGTTCGAGTCACTTCTAGGGTGTGAGTTTTCAGTTGTATATAGTCCTGGGGACCATTCAGGCTTGTTTGCATTTGTGTTCCTCACGTGTGCCCCAAAGAATGAGGTGATTTGATAAAATGCTATGCCCAAGATTACCATCCGAGTGCCGGCGGGGAAGTGGTTCATATAGCCTCGGCTATCACTTCCTTATGTCCGGTCGTGATGGTCAAGCGGATTAAGGCGTCCCTGTACATACCAGTTGTGGGAGTATGGGTTCGAGTCACTTCTGGGGTGTGAGTTTTCAGTTGTATATAGTCCTGGGGACCATTCAGGCTTGTTTGCATTTGTGTTCCTCACGTGTGCCCCAAAGAATGAGGTGATTTGATAAAATGCTATGCCCAAGATTACCATCCGAGTGCCGGCGGGGAAGTGGTTCATATAGCCTCGGCTATCACTTCCTTATGTCCGGTCGTGATGGTCAAGCGGATTAAGGCGTCCCTGTACATACCAGTTGTGGGAGTATGGGTTCGAGTCACTTCTGGGGTGTGAGTTTTCAGTTGTATATAGTCCTGGGGACCATTCAGGCTTGTTTGCATTTGTGTTCCTCACGTGTGCCCCAAAGAATGAGGTGATTTGATAAAATGCTATGCCCAAGATTACCATCCGAGTGCCGGCGGGGAAGTGGTTCATATAGCCTCGGCTATCACTTCCTTATGTCCGGTCGTGATGGTCAAGCGGATTAAGGCGTCCCTGTACATACCAGTTGTGGGAGTATGGGTTCGAGTCACTTCTGGGGTGTGAGTTTTCAGTTGTATATAGTCCTGGGGACCATTCAGGCTTGTTTGCATTTGTGTTCCTCACGTGTGCCCCAAAGAATGAGGTGATTTGATAAAATGCTATGCCCAAGATTACCATCCGAGTGCCGGCGGGGAAGTGGTTCATATAGCCTCGGCTATCACTTCCTTATGTCCGGTCGTGATGGTCAAGCGGATTAAGGCGTCCCTGTACATACCAGTTGTGGGAGTATGGGTTCGAGTCACTTTTGGGGTGTGAGTTTTCAGTTATATATATATATATATATATATATATATATATATATATATATATATATATAATATATATATATATATATATATATATATATATATATATATATATATATATATATATATATATATATATATATATATATATATATATATATATATATATATATATGTCGTACCTAGTAGCCAGAACTCACTTCTCAGCCTACTATGCAAGGCCTAATTTGCCTAATAAGCCAAGTTTTCATGAATTAATTGTTTTTCGACTACCTAACCAAACCTAACTTAACTTTTTCAGCTACCTAACCTAACCTAACCTATAAAGATAGGTTAGGTTAGGTTAGGTAGGGTTGGTTAGGTTCGGTCATATATCTACGTTAATTTTAACTCCAATAAAAAAAAATTGACCTAATACATAATGAAATGGGTACCTTTATCATTTCATAAGAAAAAAAATTTGAGAAAATATATTAATTCATAAAAACTTGGCTTATTAGGCAAATCGGGCCTTGCATAGTAGGCCGAGAAGTGTGTTCTGGCTACTAGGTACGACATATATATATATATATATATATATATATATATATATATATATATATATATATATATATATATATATATGAATGAAAACTCACACCCCAGAAGTGACTCGAACCCATACTCCCAGAAGCAACGCAACTGGTAACTACAGGGCGCCTTAATCCGCTTGACCATCACGGCCGTCAAAAGGAAGTGATAGCCGAGGCTATTTGAGCCACTTCCCCGACGGCAACTCGGATGGTAATCTTGGGCATAGCATTTCACCAAATCACCTCATTCTTTGGGGCACACGTGAGGAACACAAATGCGAACAAGCCTGAATGGTCCCCAGGACTATATGCGAATGAAAACTCACACCCCAGAAGTGACTCGAACCCATACTCCCAGAAGCAACGCAACTGGTAACTACAGGGCGCCTTAATCCGCTTGACCATCATGGCCGTCAAAAGGAAGTGATAGCCGAGGCTATTTGAGCCACTTCCCCGACGGCAACTCGGATGGTAATCTTGGGCATAGCATTTCACCAAATCACCTCATTCTTTGGGGCACACGTGAGGAACACAAATGCGAACAAGCCTGAATGGTCCCCAGGACTATATGCGAATGAAAACTCACACCCCAGAAGTGACTCGAACCCATACTCCCAGAAGCAACGCAACTGGTAACTACAGGGCGCCTTAATCCGCTTGACCATCACGGCCGTCAAAAGGAAGTGATAGCCGAGGCTATTTGAGCCACTTCCCCGACGGCAACTCGGATGGTAATCTTGGGCATAGCATTTCACCAAATCACCTCATTCTTTGGGGCACACGTGAGGAACACAAATGCGAACAAGCCTGAATGGTCCCAAGGACTAGGACCTAGTCAATAACGGGACTAGGTCCCGTTATTGACTAGGACCTGCCTAGTCAACGGCTTCTCCAATGGTTTCATCGAAGACATCATAAGAAGGAAAGTGAAAAGCCATGCAACCTCCGAAGAGACAACTAACACAACACCTATACCCCCTATTAGACTATTTTACAGGAACTTCTTTTCCACAGCTCATAAAACGGAGGAAAGGGTCCTGAAAGATATTGTTAATAGAAACGTTATCCCTACAGACAAAAATCAGAGGATACAACTGACGATTTACTATAAAACCAGAAAAACGGCCAGCCTACTCATGAGAAACTCTCCAGACACAAAACAGAACGCTTTAAAAGAGACTAACGTCGTCTATGCCTTCAAATGCCCACTTGGGGATTGTAAGCTCCAAAAAAACCAGTATATAGGCAAGACAACAACATCTCTTTCTAGGCGTTTAACGATGCATAAGCAACAGGGCTCCATTAAGGAACATATAATCTCTTCCCATAACCAAACCATCGCCAGAGAAATCCTAGTAAACAACACAGAAATCATCGATAGATACAGCGATAGCAGGCGGCTTGACGTTTGCGAGGCACTACACATCAAGAAGTCAACACCAGCAATCAACAGCCAATTATTGCACAACTATATTCTACCCACCTCAAGACTCCGCTCCAATACAGAAGCATCAAGAAATATGGACCAATAGGCTTTCTACAAACACTTCTATTCAATACCCATTGTTTCTGTTCTGTCTTGTGTTGATACTTTTAATACCCTATTAATATCCCCTATTGTTCTGTCTTGTGTTAATGCCACATCACCCTTCCCACCTCACTCAAATGTAGATATAAAATCAGAGAAACGCAAGTTCTAATCAGTTGTGTATTTGTGAAGTCTTTGAAAATGTAATAAGTTTTACGAAACGCGCCCGTGTCGCGTCAGACTAGAAATAAAAATGAATTTTGGAGAAGTGATTTTTGATTTACCTCCAACAGTGAAGCGTAATGTACGAAAGATTGAGAAAATTCGTGTTAGAATTATTAATCTTACTTTTTCGGTCATATTTAATAATATATGTCTACAGGAAAGACTGCTACCAAAATATACTAATATATATATATATATATATATATATATATATATATATATATATATATATATATATATATATATATATATATATATATATATATATATATATATATATATATATGTCTTAAAAGAAATCACCGAAAGCTTGTCCAGCGAGTTCAACATCTGTTTTTTGGATGATGGCACTATAGCTGGCACTGTAGACCATCTCTTGGCAGATATCAGGAAAATAAAGGAGCAAGAAGTAAGCCTGGGTCTTGTCCTGAACCCTTCCAAGTGTGAAGTAGTCTCTTCCAACCCAGACATCGTAGCTATAATAAGGTCTGCCTTGCCTGGAGCCCATGTCATTAGGGCCGAGAACAGCACCCTCCTTGGAGCCCCCCCTCGGGTCTAACGCCATTGAGGAGATCCTTGACAAGAAAATCGCAGACCTTAGAAGGATGGAAGACAGAATAGGTGACATCGATGCCCACGATGCTTTTTATCTCCTCACCAAATGCCTATCCCTTCCGAGGCTAACCTACTTTCTGAGGTGCGCCCCATCTTACGACAGCCGAAAGCTTGAAGAGTGTGACCTCTTACTGAAGACCATGCTGGAAAAAGTTGTTAACCTCTCCCTCAACGAATGCCAGTGGAAACAAGCCACTCTTCCTGTTAGGCTCGGTGGCTTGGGTGTCCGCACTGCTACCCAAATTGCTGTCCCAGCCTTCCTGTCTTCCTCCTCAGCATCAGATGACCTGGTTAAGGAAATTCTACCTGACACCCTGAGTGATGTAGCGGGGATACAGGACCCCCACTACACGGAATGCGACACGAAATGGGGTGCCATGGCAGACCCAGCACTCAGACCAGCCATGCCGAAAGCCAAGAAACAATCCAGTTGGGACAGCCCCATTGTAGACAAAAAAGCCACAGCTTTGCTGGAGGCAGCAACAACCCCCAGTGATCGTGCACGCCTCACAGCTGTGCAGGCTCCCTATGCAGGGGACTTCCTTTTGGCAGTCCCTATGTCTGCAACAGGCACACGTCTTGATCCGCAGGAGCTCCGTATTGCAGTCACTCTCCGTCTTGCTGCCCCTATCCACACTGTTCATAGGTGTATTTGCGGGGAGGCAGATGCTGACGAATATGGACTGCATGGCCTGCACTGTGGAAAATCTGGTGGTTGGCACACTAGACACGACGAAGTCAATGACATCATTAAAAGAAGCCTTGCCTCTGCTCAGTGTCCAGCGGAGAGAGAGCCCTGCAACCTACTGAACCGTGATTCTGTTAGCTTTGCCGGCCGACCAGACGGAATCACACTGCGACCGTGGAAGGGTGGCAGACAGTTGGCATGGGACTATACTTGTGTATCCACCCTGGCAACCACATACACCAACCTCTCTGCCGGCACAGCAGGAGCCGCGGTGACACGCAGAGAAAGAGACAAGTCAGCCAAGTACAGGCAATTAGATCATCGGTACAATTTCGTTCCAATAGGGTCTGAGACCCTAGGCCCATGGGGAGAGAGTGCAAGAAGGTTTCTTAAAGATCTTGGTTCCAAGCTCATTGACACCACAAGAGACCCTAGAGCAGCAAGTTTTCTCTTTCATCGCCTCAGTGTCGCGATCCAGAGGGGGAATGCTCGCTGCATCCTCGGTTCCTGCCCAGCGTCGGAGGAGTTCGAGGAAATCTACAGCCTCTAGGAAGCAAACTTTTTTTTGTGTCCTCTTAATGTTAATTTTTTGTATAAAATCAGATATGTAACTGTATAACCTTGCATAATAAAGTGTACACCATAAAAAAGGGGGGTGGTAGGAGAAGCGAACACTCTTACGTATTCAGAGTTAAAGGGCAAGTTTTTCCCTGAATGCTCTGTGTTCCCTTCTCTGAGGCTGTGGGTCCCTATAATTGCACCAGTGGTGGTACCCCCCTGAATATATATATGTCGTACCTAGTAGCCAGAACGCACTTCTCAGCCTACTATACAAGGCCCAATTTGCCTAATAAGCCAAGTTTTCCTGAATTAATATATTTTCTCTAATTTTTTTCTCATAAAATGATAAAGCTACCCATTTCATTATGTATGAGGTCAATTTTTTTTTATTGGAGTTAAAATTAACGTAGATATATGACCAAACCTAACCAACCCTACCTAACCTAACCTAACCTATCTTTATAATTTAGGTTCGGTTAGGTAGCCGAAAAAGTTAGGTTAGGTTAGGTTAGGTAGGTTAGGTAGTCAAAAAAACATTAATTCATGAAAACTTGGCTTATTAGGCAAATCGGGCCTTGCATCGTAGGCTGAGAAGTGCGTTCTGGCTACTAGGTACGACATATATATATATATATATATATATATATATATATATATATATATATATATATATATATATATATATATATATATATATATTATTAAATTTGACCGAAAAAGTAAGATTAATAATTCTAACACGAATTTTCTCAATCTTTCGTACATTTCTTTTCACTGTTGGAGGTAAATCAAAAATCAATTCTCCAAAATTCATTTTTATTTCTAGTCTGACGCGACACGAGCGCGTTTCGTAAAACTTATTACATTTTCAAACACTTTAGTTTACAAATACACAACTGAATAGAACTTACGCATCTCCGATTTTATATCTACATTTTAGTGAGGTGGATGGGGTGAGGTGGCATTAATAGGGTATTAATTTCATCAACACAAGACAGAACAAGAGGTGGCATTAATAGGGTATTAATTTCATCAACACAAGACAGAACACGAAACAATGGGTATTGAATAGAAGTGTTTGTAGAAAGCCTATTGGTCCATATTTCTTGATGCTTCTATATTGTAGCGGAGTCTTGAGGTGAGTAGAATATAGTTGTGCATTAATTGGCTGTTGATTGCTGGTGTTGACTTCTTGATGTGTAGTGCCTCGCAAACGTCAAGCCGCCTGCTATCGCTGTATCTATCGATGATTTCTGTGTTGTTTACTAGGATTTCTCTGGCGATGGTTTGGTTGTGGGAAGAGATTATATGTTCCTTAATGGAGCCCTGTTGCTTATGCATCGTTAAACGCCTAGAAAGAGATGTTGTTGTCTTGCCTATATACTGGGTTTTTTGGAGCTTACAGTCCCCAAGAGGGCATTTGAAGGCATAGACGACGTTAGTCTCTTTTAAAGCGTTCTGTTTTGTGTCTGGAGAGTTTCTCATGAGTAGGCTGGCCGTTTTTCTGGTTTTATAGTAAATCGTCAGTTGTATCTTCTGATTTTTGTCTGTAGGGATAACGTTTCTATTAACAATATCTTTCAGGACCCTTTCCTCCGTTTTATGAACTGTGGAAAAGAAGTTCCTGTAAAATAGTCTAATAGGGGGTATAGGTGTTGTGTTAGTTGTCTCTTCAGAGGTTGCATGGCTTTTCACTTTACTTCTTATGATGTCTTCGACGAAACCATTGGAGAAGCCGTTGTTGACTAGGACCTGCCTTACCCTACAGAGTTCTTCGTCGACTTGCTTCCATTCTGAGCTGTGGCTGAGAGCACGGTCGACATATGCGTTAACAACACTCCTCTTGTACCTGTCTGGGCAGTCGCTGTTGGCACTTAGGCACATTCCTATGTTCGTTTCCTTAGTGTAGACTGCAGTGTGGAAACCTCCGCTCTTTTCCATGACTGTTACATCTAGAAAGGGCAGCTTCCCATCCTTTTCCATCTCGTAAGTGAAATGCAGCACGGAACTCTGCTCAAATGCCTCCTTCAGCTCCTGCAGATGTCTGACATCAGGTACCTGTGTAAAAATGTCATCAAAATACTTGCAGTATATGGCCGGTTTCAAGTTCATGTCGACTAAGACTTTTCGCTCGATGGTACCCATGTAGAAGTTTGCAAACAGGACACCTAGGGGAGAACCCATGGCGACCCCATCTACTTGCTTATACATGTGCCCATCCGGGCTCAAGAAGGGTGCCTCTTTAGTACAAGCTTGGAGTAGTTTCCTCAGAATATTTTCTGGTATGTCAAGAGGAGTACAGGCTGGATCACGATACACTCTGTCGGCTATCATCCCGATTGTCTCGTCCACAGGTACGTTGGTAAACAGCGATTCTACGTCCAACGAGGCACTTATCCCTGTGGCCCGTGTGCCCCGCAGTAAGTCAACAAATTCCTTTGGAGACTTCAGGCTGAAGGCGCAGGAAACATAAGGAGTCAGCAGGCCGTTGAGTCGCTTCGCCAGTCTGTACGTGGGTGTGGGTATCTGGCTAATGATTGGCCGAAGTGGGTTTCCAGGCTTGTGTGTCTTGACATTTCCATACGCATATCCAGGTTTATATTCCCCAATGATCTTTGGCAGGTGGAGTCCGGATTTCTTGGCGTTCACAGTTTCGATCAGTTTGTTGACCTTTGCTTTTAATTCGGCTGTAGTGTCCTTCGTTACCCTTTGGAACTTAGTTTGGTCAGAGAGTATGATGTTCAATTTCGCCAGATATTCGTCTTTTTTAAGAATGACATATATTGGCGACTTGTCACCTCTCCTGACAACTATCTCCTTGTTCTCAAGAAGGCTTTTAGCTGCCGCCTTGAGCTCGAGGGACAGTATGGTGCTTCTGTAATTGCCTCGATTCTTTCCTCCTTCTGCAATAAGTTCTGCTTGTAAGGTATCTTTGGTAGTGACCTTCTTTTGTGTCTCGAGGTCGAATATGTCGTCCAACAGAATTTCCCAGAAATTTCCCAGAAAAAAAAACAGTATATAGGCAAGACAACAACATCTCTTTCTAGGCGTTTAACGATGCATAAGCAACAGGGCTCCATTAAGGAACATATAATCTCTTCCCACAACCAAACCATCGCCAGAGAAATCCTAGTAAACAACACAGAAATCATCGATAGATACAGCGATAGCAGGCGGCTTGACGTTTGCGAGGCACTACACATCAAGAAGTCAACACCAGCAATCAACAGCCAATTAATGCACAACTATATTCTACCCACCTCAAGACTCCGCTCCAATATAGAAGCATCAAGAAATATGGACCAATAGGCTTTCTACAAACACTTCTATTCAATACCCATTGTTTCGTGTTCTGTCTTGTGTTGATGAAATTAATACCCTATTAATGCCACCTCTTGTTCTGTCTTGTGTTGATGAAATTAATACCCTATTAATGCCACCTCACCCCATCCACCTCACTAAAATGTAGATATAAAATCGGAGATGCGTAAGTTCTATTCAGTTGTGTATTTGTAAACTAAAGTCTTTGAAAATGTAATAAGTTTTACGAAACGCGCTCGTGTTGCGTCAGACTAGAAATAAAAATGAATTTTGGAGAATTGATTTTTGATTTACCTCCAACAGTGAAAAGAAATGTACGAAAGATTGAGAAAATTCGTGTTAGAATTATTAATCTTACTTTTTCAGTCATATTTAATAATATATGTCTACAGGAAAGACTGCTACCAAAATATACTAATATATATATATATATATATATATATATATATATATATATATATATATATATATATATATATATATATATATATATATATATATATATATATATATATATATATATATATATATATATATATATATATATATATATATATATATATATGTATGTTGTACCTAGTAGGTAGAACGCACTTCTTGGCCTACTATGCAAGGCCCGATTTGCCTAATAAGCCAAGTTTTCCTGAATTTCAATATTTTTCAAGTTTTTTTCTTATGAAATGAAAAATGATTTGGTTTCTTTTTCTAGAATGGGGCTGTCCCAGATGGATTGCTTTTTGGCTTTCAACATGTTTGGTCTGAGTGCTGGGTCTGCCATGGTACCCCACTTTGTGTCGCATTCCGTGTAGTGGGAGTCCTGTATCAATGCTAAGTCACACAGGTTGTCAGGTAGAATTTCCTTGACCAGATCATCTGATGCTGAGGAGGAAGACAGGAAGGCTGGGTCAGCAATTTGGGTGGCAGTGCGGACACCCAAGCCACCGACCCTGACAGGAAGAGTGGCTTGCTTCCACTGGCATTCATTGAGGGAGAGGTTGATAACTTTTTCTAACATAGTTTTCAGTAATAGGTATACTCTTCAACCTTTGGGCTATCGAAAGATGGAGCGCACCTCAAATAGTAGGTTACCCTCGGATGGGATAGGCATTTTGTGAGGAGATAAAAAGCATCGTGGGCATCGATGTAACCTATCCTATTTTCCATCCTCTTGAGGTCTGTGATTTTCTTATTAAGGATCTCCTCAATGGCTTTAGACCCGAAGGGGGATGGAAGGCTCCAAGGAGAGTGCTGTTCCCAGCCCTAATGATATGGGCTCCGGGCAAGGCAGACCTCATTCTAGCTATGATGTCTGGGTTGGAGGAGACTATTTCACACTTCTTGCTCCTTTATTTTTCTGATGTCTTCCAAGAGGAGGTCTAAGGGGCCAGCTATAGTGCTATTATCCAAAAGCCAGATATTGTACTCGATGGACAAGCTTTCAGTGATTTTAATACTAAGAAGAAAAGAAGAGGAGCTAGAGGATCACCCTGTTGAACACCTTCACATGATCTGATTTCATGTTCGCCAAAGAGCAAATTTGATTCACCACTGTAGCAAGATAGTATGAACGGGTAGAGGGGCCGGAAATGGTGATGTACGGCACAGAGCACTGCATCTTTTCTGATCATTTTAAAGGTACTCTTAAAGTTTAGTCTGAGCAGAGTCTTTTCGTTAGAAATGTTTGTAATGTATGCTCGTGCTGCATGAGCAGCTGCTTCACAGCCTTAGGGAAATCCCAAATCATAGCTGAATTGGTTTCATCAATTCGGCCGCTTGCTGGCTGTCAATCCTTGTGGCAGCCTTTGCAACTAGGCGTCGGAGAGTGTTACCAACAGCAATTGGCCTGATTCCCCCACCCTTCTTGTTGAAAGAGCAGAGGGAGGCACCAAAACAGAGAGGCCTGATGACCTCAAGTACATATATATATATATATATATATATATATATATATATATATATATATATATATATATATATATATATATATATATATATATATATATGTACATATATATATATATATATATATATATATATATATATATATATATATATATATATATATATATATATATATATATATATATATATATATATATATATATGTCGTACCTAGTAGCCAGAACGCACTTCTCAGCCTACTATTCAAGGCCCAATTTGGCTAATAAGTGAAGTTTTCATGAATTAATTATTTTTCGACTACCTAACCTACCTAACCTAACGTAACCTAACTTTTTCTGCTACCTAACCTAACCTAACCTAGAAAGATAGGTTAGGTTAGGTTAGGTAGGGTTGGTTAGGTTCGGTCATATATCTACGTTAATTTTAACTCCAATAAAAAAAAATTGACCTCATACATAATGAAATGGGTAGCTTTATCATTTCATAAGAAAAAAAATTCGAGAAAATATATTAATTCAGGAAAACTTGGCTTATTAGGCAAATCGGGCCTTGAATAGTAGGCCGAGAAGTGCGTTCTGGCTACTAGGTACGACATATATATATATATATATATATATATATATATATATATATATATATATATATATATATATATATATATATATATATATATATATATATATATATATACTCACACACACACACACATATTTACTGAATATGCTGCTGCAGATTTACAGCATATGCTGCTGAATATGACCGAAAGGGTAAGATTAATAATTTTAACACGAATTTTCTCAATATTTCTTATATTTTTATTCACTCTCGATGATAATTCAAAAGTCAAATCTCCAAAGTTCATTATTATTTATGGTCTGACGCATGAACGTGTTTCGTAATTTGTATTATATATTCAAAGACTTAGTTTACACATGAAATTCATTGTAATTATACTCATTTTGGGTGAGGTGATATGGCACAAAAGTTTTGGGTGAGGTGATATGGCACAAAAGTTGTGGGCACCGACCTGTGAGATTTATATTTATTTAATTTATAGGAATTTATATTTACGTTAATTTATATACTTCGATAGCAATTTGTATAATGATAAGTGGACTGTATTTCTGCAATAATCTCTTAATCTCACAAATCGATCCTCTACACATTAGGGGGGGTTTATTAAATTAATATATATGCAGCCAATCAAACTACAGTAATAGCTACATACATTGATGAGGTTCCTTATCTTATAGTACAGCAGGTTAGTCCACCAGGTATAACTAGGGTGTAGACACCAAATTATCCTCTTTGAGGCAGCTTCCATCACCCAGTAACTGGTGCACAAAATCTTGCATCCTCGTCTTGACCTTTAGTTTGAGGCTTCCACGTGCTCTAACCGGATCACCCTATATCCTGACATTAATGGCCATAAATGAATGATAAACGGGTTTCGGATAGACACTTAACTTGAATTTGTAGACAGCGTGTTGAAAATGGTACACCTTTGGTTTCCATAACACTACGTCCAAGTAAATTTAACAGGAGCCGAATTTGCTCCTGTGTGAGCCTCTGGTCTCAATATAAACAATGGCTGCCCTCCTTCCTCACTCACTGACGCCTGGCCTACTTGTCCAGATGTCAGAAAGTGATAGAAGGGTCACATTTACTCTACTTTAATATTGATAATTAAGTTAATTTATATAAGATGTTTTTATGATGGTAAAGTCCAAAGACTAATGTATTTAAGAACAATTCCCAGCAGAATAGCTGGTGAATTATAATAGTATGTGGTGATGATATCCCGTTATCTATAGACGGTAATTCCACTACAAGTTACGTTTTCTATGGGTAACTTGTTTATACAATACAGCTATTATCTGTATGATTATTAAATGGTGTCGGATTTTCCGACATAATTCCCCTGGGGCTGCTCACGGGTCGAAGTCCTAATTAGAACAGACGAACATCGATACTCCTCCTTCGAATTATTAGATTAATTTGATGTTAGTAGTTAGTAATCACACATTTGTGTGTCTGTTCGTACAGGACGGATGTCCCGTACTAGAATTGCAGGGGGTCAGAAGTCTAATGCGATTTCATTTCCCTGTCAACTCTTGAAAGGCTAATATTCAAGCCTTATTACATATTATTTAACCCAGAAGACTGGATGTGATCAAGTACTACAGTCAAGTATGATTCAGGGACTGCAGTGAGATCAGTGACATTAGATATAACTTGAAGTTTGTTCAGGTAACTGGTCACTGATATATAAACACTGAGGCCCATGGAATACATCTTGATTAAATAATAAATGTATCAAATCAGTCATCAGATTTATTGGGGTTAAATTTAGTTAATTGATTCAGAAGATTGAATAGCTCATCATTAAAGTAAAGTATGGTTCTGAGACTGCAGTGGGATCAGTGACATTGGTCGCAGTGACTTGTAGCTGTTTTAGGCTACTGTTCACTGATTTGCCACTGAGGCCTCATGAACTCATCTTCAGCTTTAAATGATGATACTAACATCAACCTCTGTTGGTATAGTCAGCTGTAATCTCCTTAGTATAATGCTACTGGAGAAATATAATCAGCTGACAAATTTAGATTTCTACTGGTATTGTTTATCTGCAGGCATAGGTCTCCTCAGGCTTGATACTGGGCCTGAGAGTAATTTACCTCCTGCAGAGTTTAACATGGTTATGCCCTGATATTTAGTAGGGCTACCGATGAATCGATGACAATAGTCTGTCCCTACAAGGAGACCGAAGTCGGTGAGGTGATCAGACTTAATATTATCTGCCAATTTTATTCCTCTATTTCTCAGGAATTTGGCTGTTGCTCTCAGACCTTGAACTTGTAGGTCTACTGGTATTTTGTCCACCACAATGGCTTGTACTCGACAGACGTACCTGCCTAAGCGTACTGATGGTTGTACCACCTGGTAGACTTGAGGTCCTGCATCTGTTACAAACCCTGAGATATTGAATGACATCTGGGCTACAGGCCTTAATTGTAGTTCATCTGCCAACTTTTTAGTGATATATGTTCTCTGGGATCCTTGGTCAAACAACCCACGGGTATGGACCTTGGCCCTCTTATTCAGGATGGTAATTTGGGCAGTAGGCAAAGTCGTATTACCTTTAGACTTTGCCGATTGGACACTCTTTGTTTGTTGCACCTTGCAGTACTGTACTGTGGTGGGAATGCTATCTTCCACCTTGGGGTTTGGAGACGTTGTTTTGGTGTCTCTGCACAATGCTGCATGGTGCTGACCTTTGTTACACCTATTACAGGTGTGTAATTGGGTATCACAGTCGTTGATGTTATGTTTCCTGAGGCACCTCGTGCAATGTTGCAAATCTTTGAGTCGCTCAACACGGGCGTCACTATCAGGAAAATTAGGGCAGTGGTACATTGAATGTTTCTCATTGCAGAACAAACATGTTCCATAGCTTCCAGTACCCTTTGGTGTCACGTTCTTGGGTGACACAGTAACTATAGGCTTGGAGGGTCCCACTGCATATACGCCCACACTGCTACTGTTCCACTTTGGTGTTGAATTATATTGTCTAGATTGATTTGGAGTACCTTTGGTACTCTGTGGTTTACTATTATTGGTTTCTGAGGGTTTACTTGGTGGTTTTAATTTGTCATGTGTTCGTAATTGATGAACTACTGACTTTAAACCTTCAGATATTTCATTCATGGATAAGATGCTTTTATTGTAATGAGCACTCATTTGTCTCAATATGTCCCTAGGTATTTTCTCCTGGACAATTATTTTCAAGACCCACTCAGCCCCGTTTGTATCTGCTGTCAGGCTGAGGGCATTGATCAATGATTCTACCTCCAGCTTGAAGACTTGGAGTGAATCAGCTGAAGCCTCCGGTGGGGGTAAATGCAACAGCTCATGAACTAAATGTGATGTTCTTACTTCTGGATCAGCATAATTATCCTTGAGGAGTTTTACTGCCAGATCATAGCCGTCATTAGTTAATCTCAGATGGGATACTACTGTTTTAGCCTCACCTGATAATTGGCCTTGCAAATAAGAGAATTTACTACTCTTTGGTAAAGATTGTTTTGAGTCTACAAGGTCAACGAATTTGTTCCAAAATTCATCCCAATCTTCCTCATCTTTTCCTGAGAAAGTGGGTAAATTAATTGGAGGGAGTCGAGCTTCTGCTTGACTCGTATTAGATGCAACTGTTGTTGTTGTTGCTGCCTTGTTCTGGGCAATTAATTTGACATAAGGCTGTAATGTGGCTTGAGTCTGATCTTCATAATTCGCAAGATCAACCATAATGTCGTCTATTTCTGTTTCTGATAAATTGGTGTTGGCAAGTTCAGCCACATATGTTGCTATTTGGCATTTGATTTGCTCAAATTTACCTGCAGCTGCTTGATAATAGCTTTCCAGGTCAGCATAATCAACTTGAGATTGTTGTGACAAATCTTCACATTTCTTGATCTGTCTTGTTAAGTGGCCTTTCAGACCTGCAAGGGTTCTTTTCATTCTCCCTGCATTATCCATACTGGCTAGTTGGTGAAGCCTTGTGGGGCTTGTACTTGGGCTGCTCATAATACTGAACAAACTCTAATGATAGCCTAGGGTAAATTCTGCACTCACTAGGCTGTAATCCTACCTCTACTAGAGGTTAGCACTTAAAATTAATACACATTATATATATATACAATCATACACACTAATGATTTGAGTGATAAACCAGTGTCACTGGAAGTACCTTTAGGTTAGCTCTTCTATATCACCCTAGGATGGTAGAGACACTAATTAATCACTCAAAGGTGTAATGATCATAAGTAAATTATTATATATACACAACTCAACTCGAGTTGATAAAAATTACACCCAAAATAGGGTCTGGACCATTCATTAATGGTGTTAGGTTGTTGAATATAGTACAACTGACTATGGTAATAATGGGACTAGGATGAACGATAATAGTTCAACTAGTCATATCCTACCCTGTTGTGGGTTGGCAATTAGTAAATATTATACTGTGATCACTAGTGCAATATATATTAAATAATTCTCTATTTTGGAGAAATAATATACACAATTATTGATAATAGCCTCTTAATTGCCTCTATGAAACTTCTAATATTATCTAGAAGTATTAAATATTATTAGTGACCTCGCGAAATAAACTCCACAAAATTCGTAGATAATCTCTCGCGAAATGTAACACCACGAAATCCGTGAACAATCTCGCGACACAGTCACTAATTTGGCTGGCTTCAATATTAGCGCTGTCATTTCACGAAATAACACGCCACCAAATATGTGTGGGTGTGCATGAAACCGCTGACGAAGCTGAACTGGGCTGAGGGAGGCTCCTGAGCTCCCTCGAGGCTAGGCTGCCGTCTTGACTGCTGGCCTTTGTTTAAATAACACTGCACTAGTATATTTAATGAATCCACTGGTTAACTGGTTCATCCGGTACTAAGATGACCAAATGTGGGTTCAAAGGACCGAATATTCCGGTTCCGAAGGTCCAAATAATGTGGGCACCGACCTGTGAGATTTATATTTATTTAATTTATAGGAATTTATATTTACGTTAATTTATATACTTCGATAGCAATTTGTATAATGATAAGTGGACTGTATTTCTGCAATAATCTCTTAATCTCACAAATCGATCCTCTACACATTAGGGGGGTTTATTAAATTAATATATATGCAGCCAATCAAACTACAGTAATAGCTACATACATTGATGAGGTTCCTTATCTTATAGTACAGCAGGTTAGTCCACCAGGTATAACTAGGGTGTAAACACCAAATTATCCTCTTTGAGGCAGCTTCCATCACCCAGTAACTGGTGCACAAAATCTTGCATCCTCGTCTTGACCTTTAGTTTGAGGCTTCCACGTGCTCTATCCGGGTCACCCTATATCCTGACATTAATGGCCATAAATAAATGATAAACGGGTTTCGGATAGACACTTAACTTGAATTTGTAGACAGCGTGTTGAAAATGGTACACCTTTGGTTTCCATAACACTACGTCCAAGTAAATTTAACAGGAGCCGAATTTGCTCCCGTGTGAGCCTCTGGTCTCAATATAAACAATGGCTGCCCTCCTTCCTCACTCACTGACGCCTGGCCTACTTGTCCAGATGTCAGAAAGTGATAGAAGGGTCACATTTACTCTACTTTAATATTGATAATTAAGTTAATTTATATAAGATGTTTTTATGATGGTAAAGTCCAAAGACTAATGTATTTAAGAACAATTCCCAGCAGAATAGCTGGTGAATTATAATAGTATGTGGTGATGATATCCCGTTTTCTATAGACGGTAATTCCACTACAAGTTACGTTTTCTATGGGTAACTTGTTTATACAATACAGCTATTATCTGTATGATTATTAAATGGTGTCGGATTTTCCGACAAAAGTTTTGGGTGAGATGACAAACACAAGGCAGAACACGAAACAATGGGATTAAATTGGGTATGAAAACATAAGAATGGAAGTAGCTGCAGAATGCCTATTGGCCCGTACCTCCTCTTCTTGATTCTATGTTTGTTCGGGGTCTTGAAGTGGGTAGAATATAGTTGTGCATTAATTGGCTGTTGATTGCTAGTGTTGACTTTTTGATCTATAGTGCCTTGCTGATGTCGAGCAAGGCATGCTATCGATGATTTCTGTGTTATTTGTTAAGATTTCTTTGGCGATGGTCTGGTTGTGAGAAGAGATTATATGTTCCTTGATGGAGCCCTGTTGTTTATGCATTGTTAATCGCCTGGAAAGAGACGTTGTTGTCTTGCATATATACTGAGTTCTTTGAGGCATACAGTCCCCAAGTGGGCATTTGACGGCATAGACGACATTGGTTTCCGTCAAAGCATTCTGTTTGGTGTCTAAGGAGTTCTTCATGAGTAGGTTGGCCATTTTTTTTTTTTTGTTTTATAGTAAATTGTCAATTGTATTTTCTGATTTTTGTCTGTAGGGATAATGTTCCTATCAACAATATCTTTCAGGACGCTTTCCTCCGTTTTTTGAGCCGTCAAAAAGAAGTTCCTGTAAAATAGTCTAATAGGGGATACAAGTGTTGTGTTGGTTGACTTTTCAGAGGTTGCATGGCGTTTCACCTTTCTTTTTATGATGTCTTCAACAAAGCCGTAAGAAAAGCCGTTGTTGACTAGGACCTGCCTTACCCTACAGAGTTCTTCATCGACTTGCTTCCATCCTGAGCTGTGACTGAGAGCTAAGTCGACAAAAGCTTTGACGACACTCCTCTTAAACCTGTCTGGACAGTTACTATTGTTATTGAAGCACATTCCTATGTTTATTTCCTTAGTGTAGACTGCAGTGGAGAGTCCACTTCAAGACCCCAAACCAACATTGAAGCAGGAAGAGGAGGTATGGGCCAATAGGCCTTCTGCAGTTACTTCCATTCTTATGTTTTCACACCCAATTTATGCCCATTGTTTCGTGTTCTGTCTTGTGTTTGTCATCTCACCCAAAACATTTGTGCCATATTACCTCACCAAAAAGAGGATAAGTACGATGATGTTTATGTGTAAACTAAGTCTTTGAAAATTTAATACGAATTACGAAATGCGTTCAGCCGTCAGACCATGAATAAAAATGAATTTTGGAGATTTGATATTTCAATTACCATCCACAGTGAAGAAAAACATAAGAAATATTGAAAAAAATCGTGAAAGAATTATTAATCTTATCTTTTCGGTGATATTCAACAGCATATGTTTACAAGAACGACTGCTACCAAAATACACTAATCTAAAAAAGCACGACCCAGTAGCAAGAAACCAAGCCTTCACGATAAAATATCGCCAAGATCTGATTCGAAATCGGATACACAAGGCAGAAAATGAGATCATAGACAGCCAAACGCAACTACTTCACGCTACAAACCAATCGAGAAACAGCAACATCGACGAAGACCTCCGAACTCGTATCGACCAACACCTCGACATCCTTACAGATCGACATTACCACACCACCGAAATCAGGATCATCAAGAAAGTGACAACATTATTTGGAGGACCCATGGCGATTCCACGACCCAGAGATGGCTTCTTAAACCTTGCTGGAATCAACCTCAGTGAGAACCAAATCACTCTCTTAAATCTGATTTTAAACTGTCACCTTATGTCCAGATCAAGTGAGATGGCCCGGAAATTGGAGTTGTAGATGCTAGTGGACTACATATTCGACCTCGAAACGCAAATGAAGGTTACCACTAAAGACACCTTGCAAGCAGAACTTATTGCTGAAGGAGGAAAGATTCGAGGTGACTACAGAAGCACCATACTGTCCCCCCAAGCTCAAAGCGGGAGCCAAGAGCCTTCGCGAGAACAAGGTCATCAGAAGAGGTGACAAGTCGCCAATATATGTTATTCTTAAAAGGACGAATATATAGCAAAAATGAACCTTATACTCTCTGACCAAACTAAATTCCAAAGGGTAACGAAGGACACTACAGCCGAATTGAAAACGAAAGTAAACTCATTGATTGAAACTGTGAATGTCAAGAAATCCGGACTCCACCTGCCAAAGGTTATTGGGGAATGTAAACTTGGGTATGCGTATGGAAATGTTAAGACCTACAAGCCTGGAAATCCACTTCGGCCAATCAGTAGTCAGATACCCACACCCACATACAGACTGGCTAAGTAACTCAACAGCTTGCTGACTCCTTATCTACCTTGTGCTTTCAGCCTGAAATCTCCAAAGAAATTTGTTGACTTACTGCGGGGAGCACAGGTCACAGGGACACAAGTCTCGTTGGATGTAGAGTCACTGTTAACAACGTACCTGTGGATGAAACAATCGGGATGATAGCGGACAGAGTGTATCGTGATCCGGCTTGCACTCCTCTTGACATACCAGAAAACATACTAAGGAAACTACTCCAAGCCTGCACTAAAGAGGCACCCTTCTTGAGCCCAGATGGGCACATGTATAAGCAAGTAGATGGGGTCGCCATGGGATTTCCCCCTAGGTGTCCTGTTTATGATCTTCTACATGGTTACCAAAGAGCAGAGGGTCTTAGTTGACATGAACTTGAAACCCACCATATACTGCAGGTATGTTGATGACATTTTTATGCAGGTACCTAATGTCAGACGTTTGCAGCACCTGAAGGAGGCATTCAAGCAGAATTCGGTGTTAGGTTTCACTTACGAGATGGAGAATGATGGGAAGCTGCCCTTTCTAGATGTAAAAGTCACGGAAAGGAATGGAGGCTTCCACATTGTAGTCTACAACCTAGTAAGGAAACAAACATAGGAATGTGCCTCGATGCCAATAGTGACTGCCCAGACAGGTACAAGAGGAGTGTTGTCAACGCTTATGTAGACCGGGCTCTCAGTCACAGCTCAGGATGAGGACAAGTCGATAAAGAACTCTGTAGGGTAAGTCAACAATGGTTTCTCTAACAGTTATGTTGAAGACATCATAAAAAGAAAGGTGAAACACCATGCAACCTCTGAAGACTCAACTAACACAACAGTTGTACCCCCTATGTACCCTCCTGTTCCTGTTTTACAGGAACTTCCTTTCGACGGCTCACAGTCAACAAGGTAAGTCAACAATGGTTTCTCTAACAGTTATGTTGAAGACATCATAAAAAGAAAGGTGAAACACCATGCAACCTCTGAAGACTCAACTAACACAACAGTTGTACCCCCTATGTACCCTCCTGTTCCTGTTTTACAGGAACTTCCTTTCGACGGCTCACAAAACGGAGGAAAGTTTCCTGAAAGATATTATTAATAGGAACGTTATTCCTACAGACAAAAATCAGAATATACAATTGACAATTAACTACGAAAACAAGAAAACGGCCAACCAACTCATGAAAAACTCCCCAGACAACAAACAGAATGCCTTGAAGGAAACCAACGTCGTCTATGCCTTCAAATGTCCACTTGGGGACTGTAAGCCCCAAAGAACTCAGTACAGAGGTAAGACAACAACTTCTCTTTCCAGGCGATTAACAATGCATAAGCAACAGGGCTCCATTAAGGAATATATAATCTCTTCCCACAACCAGACCATCACCAAAGAAGTCTTAACAAACAACACAGAAATCATCGATAAATGCAGCGATAGCAGGCGGCGTGACATCTTGAAGTTTGTTCACCTCATCCAAAACTTTTGCACCATATCACCTCACCCAAATGCGAGTATAAGTATGACGGATTGGCTAACTCTGTTTAGTGTTTTCAGGTTACAGCTGTGTGTGTAAACTAAAGTCTTTGAAAATGTAATAAGTTATTACAAAACACGTACAAGCGTCGCGTCAGACTTGAAATAAAAATGAAATTTGGAGAATTGATTTTTCAATTACCATCGACAGTAAAAAGAAACATAAGAAATATTGAAAAAATTCGTGTTAGAATTTTTAATCCTACTTTTTCGGTCATATTTAACAACATATGTTTACAAGAAAGACTGCTTCCAAAATATACTAATATATATAATAAAAAAATAAACACAGTTAATCTTCACAACCAACTAGATGATGATCAGTTTGGTAAGGTGAGATGAAAGCTTGTCACATAAGCTGTAGACAGCACATCTCCATCAGTCAGTCCTAACTCCAAGTGTGGTTCAGTACAGACGCTTAAAAGATACTGCAGATCTTCAACAGTCACCAACAACAATGTAACACTCGATGTGTCCATTTTCTACCCTCACAAGATGCTTTAGCCTCGCTACGAAGCAGGTAGCCAGATTCCGGCTACTCAAGCTTCCACGCTCTCGTCCCACATGCTAACCCTTTGACACCACCCGCATTCGGAGCACCATACTCTTCACACTCACCCCGCATCTGAGCTCTTTATTCCCGACTTCACTCAGCTCTCCGCCTTACTCCTGGCTTCGTGTTAACTACTACGACACTTCACTACATTGCCAACAAACCAACCTCTGTAACCAAGAATATACTAAATAAATACTAGAAACCAGTATACTCTTATCACACAAATACGTACACATAAAGATATGTTACAATTCAATTGCGCAAATATCCGGTGTGCCACATGTGGACGAAGCAGAGAGTCTTCACAGTGTATACTAACCAAGAGGTTCCCGGTTCACACTGTATAAATACTTGTTAATAAATGTTATTCCAGGACTGTATGCAGGACAATGTGTACTTGAGGGGTGGCCCTGGCACTAGTTAAAAAACAAACATTTTATTTACTCAGAAGTACATTCAAAGGATATAAGCAGATTGTTGGATTCATAGGTAGTCAGATGCATTGCCTATAGCCTTATCACGCAGTGTTTCAGGCATTAACAACAATAAATGCTGTAGTACGAATAATATGGTTGACAGGCCTTACACCAACAACAAACAAAAGAGTTTAACTGCTTTGAAAATAATTCAGTGAAGAGCAAGAATAACACTAGTACTAACCTTCTTCTTGGACGTCATTGGTGAAATTTGAATTAGGCAGACGTTTTAGTGTCAAGTTAGTGAGAGCGAGGTAGACTGCATTGATGGTGTTGCGGAGGCCGTGGTGAAGGAGGACGGCCTCACCACCTTCACTACTACCCAATACAACCACGTATGTGCTGGGTAGACGCCACACACCCGAATCCTCCAGCAGCCTGCACAATAAAGTCTTTAGGTTTCATTAAGCAACAAAATCACAATGGCGTGATATATCAAAGAAAATCATTCTGAGGTAATGTGGCGACTTGAGCCCATGTGCTGGTAAATCCCAGACACCTGTTTTACCCGGCAAGGCCACTTTGGTATGTGGCCTTGTCGGTTTGCGTTCTCCAGAACCTTCCAGGGAATTTAGTAAAGTTCCATGTTGGTCGACTTTTGCAACATCATGGCCGAGTTGGTTTATGTATATATATATATATATATATATATATATATATATATATATATATATATATATATATATATATATATATATATATATATATATATATATATGTCGTACCTAGTAGCCAGAACGCACTTCTATGCCTAATATGCAAAGCCCGATTTGCCTAATAAGCCAAGTTTTCATGACTTAATTGTTTTTCGACTACCTAACCTACCTAACCTAACCTAACCTAACTTTTTAGGCTACCTAACCTAATCTAACCTGTAGAGATAGGTTAGGTTAGGTTAGGTAGGGTTGGTTAGGTTCGGTCATATATCTACGTTATTTTTAACTCCAATAAAAAAAATTGACCTCATACGTAATGAAATGGGTAGCTTTATCATTTCATAAGAAAAAAAATTGAGAAAATATATTAATTCAGGAAAACTTGGCTTATTAGGCAAATAGGGCCTTGCATAGTAGGCCGAGAAGTGCGTTCTGGCTACTAGGTACGACATATATATATATATATATATATATATATATATATATATATATATATATATATATATATATATATATATATATATATATATATATATATGTCGTACCTAGTAGCCAGAACGCACTTCTCGGCCTACTATACAAAGCCCGATTTGCCTAATAAGCCAAGTTTTCATGAATAAATATATTTTCTCTAAGTGTTTTCTTTTGAAATGATAAAGCTACCCATTTCATTACGTAGGAGGTCAATTTTTTTTATTGGAGTTAATATTAACGTAGATATATGACCAAACCTAACCAACCCTACCTAACCTAACCTAACCTTTCTTTATAGGTTAGGTTAGGTTAGGTAGCCGAAAATGTTAGGTCAGGTTAGGTTAGGTAGGTTAGTTAGTCAAAAAATAATTAATTCATGAAAACTTGGCTTATTAGGCAAATCGGGCCTTGCACAGTAGGCCGAGAAGGGCGTTCTGGCTACTAGGTACGATATATATATATATATATATATATATATATATATATATATATATATATATATATATATATATATATATATATATATATATATATATATATATATGCAACAATGATCACAAAAACACTGATCCAAGTATGCAGAATAACCACATATGAAAAATAGAAAATGTTTAACGCGTTTTCGGCTAATTCGCCTTCATCAGAGCAAAGTAGAAACTCTACTTTGCTCTGATGAAGGCGAATTAGCCGAAAACGCGTTAAGCATTTTCTATTTTTCATATGTAGTTATTCTGCATATATATATATATATATATATATATATATATATATATATATATATATATATATATATATATATATATATATATATATATATATATGTATATATATATATATATATATATATATATATATATGTCGTACCTAGTAGCCAGAACGCACTTCTCAGCCTACTATGCAATGCCTGATTTGTCTAATAAGCCAAGTTTTCCTGAATTAATACATTTTCTCTAATTTTTTTCTTATGAAATGATAAAGCTACCCATTTCATTATGTATGATGTCAATTTTTTTTATTGGAGTTAAAATTAACGTAGATATATGACCGAACCTAACCAACGCCACCTAACCTTACCTAACCATTCTCTATAGGTTAGGTTAGGTTAGGTAGCAGAAAAAGTTAGGTTAGGTTAGGTTAGGTCGGTTAGGTAGTCGAAAAACAATTAATTCACGAAAACTTGGCTTATTAGGCAAATTGGGCCTTGCATAGTTGGCCGAGAAGTGCGTTCTGGCTACTAGGTACGACATATATATATATATATATATATATATATATATATATATATATATATATATATTTCTTGATGCTTCTATATTGGAGCGGAGTCTTGAGGTGGGTAGAATATAGTTGTGCAATAATTGGCTGTTGATTGCTGGTGTTGACTTCTTGATGTGTAGTGCCTCGCAAACGTCAAGCCGCCTGCTATCGCTGTATCTATCGATGATTTCTGTGTTGTTTACTAGGATTTCTCTGGCGATGGTTTGGTTGTGGGAAGAGATTATATGTTCCTTAATGGAGCCCTGTTGCTTATGCATCGTTAAACGCCTAGAAAGAGATGTTTTTGTTCTTTCTAGGCGTTTAACGATGCATAAGCAACAGGGCTCCATTAAGGAACATATAATCTCTTCCCACAACCAAACCATCGCCAGAGAAATCCTAGTAAACAACACAGAAATCATCGACAGATACAGCGATAGCAGGCGGCTTGACGTTTGCGAGGCACTACACATCAAGAAGTCAACACCAGCAATCAACAGCCAATTATTGCACAACTATATTCTACCCACCTCAAGACTCCGCTCCAATATAGAAGCATCAAGAAATATGGACCAATAGGCTTTCTACAAACACTTCTATTCAATACCCATTGTTTGTGTTCTGTCTTGTGTTGATACTTTTAATACCCTATTAATATATATATATATATATATATATATATATATATATATATATATATATATATATATATATATATATATACGTGTATATATATGCAAACAAGCCTGAATGGTCCCCAGGACTATATACAACTGAAAACTCACACCCCAGAAGTGACTCGAACCCATACTGCCAGGAGCAACGCAACTGGTATGTACAGGGACGCCTTAATCCGCTTGACCATCACGACCGGACATCCGTACCCGCATTGAACAACACCTCGACATCCTCACAGACCGACATCACCTCAGCACTGAAACAAGGATTATCAAGAAACTAACAACGTTATATGGAGGACCTATGGCAATTCCACGACCAAGAGATGGCTTCCTGAACCTTGCAGGAATTAACCTCACTGAGGACCAAGTCACTCTCCTAAATCTGGGCATAAACTGTCACGTTATGTCCAGACCGAGTGAGATGGCCCGGAAAGTGGAGTTGGAAATTCTGTTGGACGACATATTCGACCTCGAGACACAAAAGAAGGTCACTACCAAAGATACCTTACAAGCAGAACTTATTGCGGAAGGAGGAAAGAATCGAGGCAATTACAGAAGCACCATACTGTCCCCCGAGCTCAAAGCAGCAGCTAAAAGCCTTCGTGAGAACAAGGAGATAGTTGTCAGGAGAGGTGACAAGTCGGCAGTATATGTCATTCTTAAAAAAGACGAATATCTGGCGAAAATGAACCTCATACTCTCTGATTAAACTAAATTCCAAAGGGTAACGAAGGACACTACAGCCGAATTGAAAGCAAAGGGCAACAAACTGATTGAAACTGTGAACGCCAAGAAATTTGGACTCCACCTGCCAAAGATTATTGGGGAATATAAACCTGGATATGCGTATGGAAATGTCAAGACACACAAGCCTGGAAACCCACTTCGGCCAATCATTAGCCAGATTCCCACACCCACGTACAGACTGGCGAAGCGACTCAACGGCCTGCTGACTCCTTATGTCCCTTGCGCCTTCAGCCTGAAGTCTCCAAAAGAATTTGTTGACTTACTGCGGGGCACACGGGCAACAGGGATAAGAGCCTCGTTGGACGTAGAATCACTGTTCACCAACGTACCTGTGGACGAGACAATCGGGATGATAGACGACAGAGTGTATCGTGATCCAGCCTGTACTCCTCTTGACATACCAGAGAATATTCTAAGGAAACTACTCCAAGCTTGTTCTAAAGAGGCACCCTTCTTGAGCCCGGATGGGCACATGTATAAGCAAGTAGATGGGGTCGCCATGGGTTCTCCCCTAGGTGTCCTGTTTGCAAACTTCTACATGGGTACCATCGAGCAAAAAGTCTTAGTCGACATGAACTTGAAACCGGCCATATACTGCAGGTATGTTGACGACATTTTTACACAGGTACCTGATGTCAGACATCTGCAGGAGCTGAAGGAGGCATTTGAGCAGAGTTCCGTGCTGCGTTTCACTTACGAGATGGAAACGGATGGGGAGCTGCCCTTTCTAGATGTAACAGTCATAGAAAAGAGCGGAGGTTTCCACACTGCAGTCTACACTAAGGAAACGAACATAGGAATATGCCTAAATGCCAACAGCGACTGCCCAGACAGGTACAAGAGGAGTGTTGTTAACGCATATGTCGACCGTGCTCTAAGCCACAGCTCAGAATAGAAGCAAGTCGACGAAGAACTCTGTAGGGTAAGGCAGGTCCTAGTCAACAACGGCTTCACCAATGGTTTCGTCGAAGACATCATAAGAAGGAAAGTGAAACGCCATGCAACCTCTGAAGAGACAACTAACACAACACCTATACCCCCTATTAGACTATTTTACAGGAACTTCTTTTCCACAGCTCATAAAACGGAGGAAAGGGTCCTGAAAGATATTGTTAATAGAAACGTTATCCCTACAGACAAAAATCAGAGAATACAACTGACGATTTACTATAAAACCAGAAAAACGGCCAGCCTACTCATGAGAAACTCTCCAGACACAAAGCAGAACGCTTTAAAAGAGACCAACGTCGTCTATGCCTTCAAATGCCCTCTTGGGGACTGTAAGCTCCAAAAAACCCAGTATATAGGCAAGACAACAACATCTCTTTCTAGGCGTTTAACGATGCATAAGCAACAGGGCTCCATTAAGGAACATATAATCTCTTCCCACAACCAAACCATCGCCAGAGAAATCCTTGTAAACAACACAGAAATCATCGATAGATACAGCGATAGCAGACGGCTTGACGTTTGCGAGGCACTACACATTAAAAAGTCAACACCAGCAATCAACAGCCAACTAATGCACAACTATATTCTACTCACCTCAAGACTCCACTAAAATACAGAAGCATCAAGAAATATGGACCAATAGGCTTTCTACAATCACTTCCATTCAATACCCATTGTTTCGTGTTCTGTCTTGTGTTGATGAAATTAATACCCTATTAATACCACCTCACCCCATCCATCTCACTCAAATGTAGATATAAACAAATCGGAGATGTGTAAGTTCTATTCATTTGTGTATGTGTTAACTAAAGTCTTTGAAAATGTAATAAGTTTTACGAAACGCGCTCGTGTCGCGTCAGACTAGAAATAAAAATGAATTTTGGAGAATTGATTTTTGAATTACCACCAACAGTGAAAAGAAATGTACGAAATATTGAGAAAATTCGTGTTAAAATTATTAATCTTACATTTTCGGTCATATTTAATAATATATATATATATATATATATATATATATATATATATATATATATATATATATATATATATATATATATATATATATATATATATATATATATATATATATATATATATATATATATATATATATATATATATATAAGCACACAGAAACTGTATTGGAGGGGATCTAAACATTCCCTCTAATGCGTTATGCGTGGTTTCCTCCGAGGCTATGGGTCCCCCTTCTTCCAGCTAGAGGTGGTACTCCCTTCTATATATATATATATATATATGTCGTACCTAGTAGCCAGAATGCACTTCTCAGCCTACTATGCAAGGCCAAATTTGCCTAATAAGCCAAGTTTTCATGAATTAATTGTTTTTCGACTACCTAGCCTACCTAACCTAACCTAACCTAACTTTTTCGGCTACCTAACCTAACCTAACCTATAGAGATAGGTTAGGTTAGGTTAGGTAGGGTTGGTTAGGTTCGGTCATATATCTACGTTAACTTTAACTCCAGTAAAAAAAAATGACCTCATACATAAAGAAATGGGTAGATTTATCATTTCATAAAAAAAAAAAATTAGAGAAAATATAATAATTCAGGAAAACTTGGCTTATTAAGCAAATCGGGCCTTGCATAGTAGGCCGAGACGTGCATTCTGGCTACTAGGTACGACATATATATATATATATATATATATATATATATATATATATATATATATATATATATATATATATATATATATATATATATATATATATTATATATATATATATATATATATATATATATATATATATATATATATATATATATATATGTCGTACCTAGTAGCCAGAACGCACTTCTCAGCCTACTATGCAAGGCCCAATTTGCCTAATAAGCCAAGTTTTCATGAATTATTTGTTTTTCGACTACCTAACCTACCTAACCTAACCTAACTTTTTCGGCTACCTAACCTAACCTAACCTAACCTAACGTATAGAGATAGATTAGGTTAGGTTAGGTAGGGTTGGTTAGGTTCGGTCTTATATCTACGTTAATTTCAACTCCAATAAAAAAAAATTGACCTCATACATAATGAAATGCGTAGCTTTATCATTCCATAAGAAAAAAATTAGAGAAAATATATTAATTCATGAAAACTTGGCTTATTATGCAAATCGGGCCTTGCATAGTTGGCTGAGAAGTGCGTTCTGGCTACTAGGTACGACATATATATATATATGGCATTTATATTATATATATATATATATATATTTATATATATATATATATATATATATATATATGTTATATATATATTCATATATATATATATATATATATATATATATATATATATATATATATATATTAGTATATTTTGGTAGCAGTCTTTCCTGTAGACATATATTATTAAATATGACCGAAAAAGTAAGATTAATAATTCTAACACGAATTTTCTCAATCTTTCGTACATTACGCTTCACTGTTGGAGGTAAATAAAAAATCACTTCTCCAAAATTCATTTTTATTTCTAGTCTGACGCGACACGGGCGCGTTTCGTAAAACTTATTACATTTTCAAAGACTTCACAAATACACAACTGATTAGAACTTACGTATCTCTGATTTTATATCTACATTTGAGTGAGGTGGGAGGGGTGATGTGGCATTAACACAAGACAGAACAAGAGGGGATATTAATAGGGTATTAAAAGTATCAACACAAGACAGAACAGAAACAATGAGTATTGAATAGAAGTGTTTGTAGAAAGCCTATTGGTCCATATTTCTTGATGCTTCTATATTGGAGCGGAGTCTTGAGGTGGGTAGAATATAGTTGTGCAATAATTGGCTGTTGATTGCTGGTGTTGACTTCTTGATGTGTAGTGCCTCGCAAACGTCAAGCCGCCTGCTATCGCTGTATCTATCGATGATTTCTGTTTTGTTTACTAGGATTACTAGAAATCCTGAGGTTCAAGCTGAGGTTCAAGGATTTCCTCAGCTGAGGAAATCAGCTGAGGTTCAAGAAAGTGATGAAGTTTCTCCTCCGGTTTTGGTGACCACCCGTGCACAAGCTGCACGCCCGCAACCAGCTGACTCTACTGCAACCGCTGTCCCTCAAGACCATCAGAACCTACCACAGAATCTTACTATGTTGGAGTTCCGTAAGTTACAGAGGGAGGAACTTTCATTAACACCATTATTCTTCCAGGCTGAGACTCAACCTGACAGTATCCCTGGGTTCTTCCTAGAGAATCAGTTGCTCTACCGCAGGTACAGACCGAGTAAGCTGACGGAGGATGACGATTGGGCAAATGTCGAACAACTAGTGGTTCCCACCGGCCTATTGCCCGATATTCTACACCTGGCCCACGGAGCACTTTCTCACTATGGTTTTAACAAAACCTACCACGGAGTCACACAAGACTACTACTGGCCAGGTATGGTTAAAGATGTCAAAAGTTACGTGCAACAGTGTCATATATGTTGGATGGCAGGGAAATCTAACATCCTGATTCCCAAAGCTCCTTTAATTCCCATCCTGGTGCCTGCGGAACCTTTCCACAGACTCATCATAGACTGTGTTGGTCCTTTACCCCGGACCAGTTCTGGCAACGCTTATATACTAACCATCCTGTGTCCAACCTCCAGATTCCCCATAGCATTTCCTGTAAAGAACATTATGGCTGCTACGGTGGTAAAACAACTATTGAAGATCTTTACCCAATACGGATTTCCAAGGGAGGTTCAAAGTGACTGTGGCACCAACTTCACCAGTGATCTCTTCAAGAAGACACTGGAAGAGTTCAACATCACTCAGGTATTGTCCAGCCCCTATCATCCTGCTTCACAGGGTTCTCTGGAACGTAGTCACCAAATGATTAAATCACTCCTAAAGAAATTCTGCAATGAAACCATGAATGACTGGGATAAACAACTTGACATCATCATGTGTATTTTCAGAAGTCTCCCAAATGAATCTTTAGGAGTATCTCCTTATGAGATGCTCTACGGACGTAAGTGCCGTACTCCTCTCAAAGCTTTTAAAGACACTCTACGTAATGCCACCTTCAGTGACCCTCAGAATGTGCCCCAGTTTCTTCAAAACTTAAAGCACATTCTAGAGAGAGTACGTAAATTTGCTAATGACAATCTATTGAAAGCTCAAGAGAGGATGAAGACTCATTTTGACCAACGCAGCAATATCAGGAAATTTAAACCAAGAGACTTCGTGTTGGCATATCTTCCTATCCCAGGTTCTTCATTGCAAAATAAGTTTTCAGGACCCTACCGCATCAAGGAGTGCAGAAAAAACCACAACTACGTTCTTGAGACTCCAGATAGGCGGCGGAGGACCCAGTTGTGCCATGTCAATCTACTAAAGGAGTTTAAAGGTATTCCCCCCACTGTGTTAATGTCACTCTCCACTTTCAAAGATCCATACCTCCATAGTGAGACCTTCCCGGCTTCTCCTCCAAAAAGCTCTGACTCTGAGTCAGTGCCTTCCAACTCAGAAATCCGTAATGATCTTCCTAAAAATTTACAGGACTATAATATTGCTCCTTTGCTATGTTCTGATCCCATTCTCGCCTCTCCAGATATCACGAAGCCCTTCCTCATCAAGGTCGACGCCAGTGGTACCGGCATCGGGGGCGTCCTACTACAACAACGAGGCGAGGAGGTTCTTCCTGTCGGCTACCATAGCTACAAGTTGAAACCTCACCAGAAGAACTACAGCACTATCGAAACGAACTCCTCTCTATCGTCCTGAATCTGCAACATTTCGAACCTTACCTAGAGGAGAATTGGTCTATTACCATCTACTCGGACCACAATCCCCTGCGGTTCCTACAACAGGCCCAATTCAGCAATCAACGTCTTCTACGCTGGGCCTTGTACTTGCAGAATTTTAATCTGGAGATCTTCTACATCAAAGGTTCGGACAACATCATAGCCGACGCCCTCTCCAGAGTCTACGAGGTAGAGACAGCTACTCCTACCTCTACACCATCTACTGAAGTACTTAACCCGTAAGAGCAGACTTCGGGGGAGAGCTGTTACGATAATCTCCTTCAAGAGAGATTTGGCCTGCTCTTTCCTATCGTCATGTTACTTCAGTACATCTACAACATCTAGATACTACAAGCAAGTGTAGTATATATTTAGCCAACTACGTTTTGCCAGGCGCAAACGTATCAAACTCGCTCTCCACCCTCCCCCCTCCATTGTCGTCGATCACCAAACTAGCATTTCCAGCCTGTCCGCTTCTGATTGGTGAATCGACGTCTGCACCACTGCACTTCTGCACCTCAGCGCCATATACCTAGCCGATGTCTAGGCCTGCACCAGCCATTGGAGTTAGAATATTCTGTGCTCTCAAGCTGAACCACCATCTGATATATGCTCTGTCTATTAGTGGATGTTCTCAGCCAGCACTTTATTCTCAGCACCTGTTAAATTTATTTTGTCTTTATCCATTTTAGAGTAACGTCACCATTATATTATTTGATGTTATTTTTTGAATCTTGTGAGTTTGCACTGTACATAGCCAAGGAATTGTATTATTCTTAATTTGTTTTAAATTTAATTAAAGTTTCATTGTTCATACTATTTGTTTTGCTTTTTTTTTGCCTTTGCTACAGAACACAACAGCTACGCAGTCATCTTTTTTTTTTTAAATATATATATATACATTTAAATGTATATATATTTAAATGTATATATATATATATTTAAATATATATATATATATATATATATATATATATATATATATATATATATATATATATATATATATATATATATATATATATATTATTAAATATGACCGAAAAAGTAAGATTAATAATTCTAACACGAATTTTCTCAATCTTTCGTACATTACGCTTCACTGTTGGAGGTAAATAAAAAATCACTTCTCCAAAATTCATTTTTATTTCTAGTCTGACGCGACACGGGCGCGTTTCGTAAAACTTATTACATTTTCAAAGACTTCACAAATACACAACTGATTAGAACTTACGTATCTCTGATTTTATATCTACATTTGAGTGAGGTGGGAGGGGTGATGTGGCATTAACACAAGACAGAACAAGAGGGGATATTAATAGGGTATTAAAAGTATCAACACAAGACAGAACAGAAACAATGGGTATTGAATAGAAGTGTTTGTAGAAAGCCTATTGGTCCATATTTCTTGATGCTTCTATATTGGAGCGGAGTCTTGAGGTGGGTAGAATATAGTTGTGCAATAATTGGCTGTTGATTGCTGGTGTTGACTTCTTGATGTGTAGTGCCTCGCAAACGTCAAGCCGCCTGCTATCGCTGTATCTATCGATGATTTCTGTGTTGTTTACTAGGATTTCTCTGGCGATGGTTTGGTTATGGGAAGAGATTATATGTTCCTTAATGGAGCCCTGTTGCTTATGCATCGTTAAACGCCTAGAAAGAGATGTTGTTGTCTTGCCTATATACTGGGTTTTTCCAAGAAGGAAAGTGAAAAGCCATGCAACCTCTGAAGAGACAACTAACACAACACCTATACCCCCTATTAGACTATTTTACAGGAACTTCTTTTCCACAGCTCATAAAACGGAGGAAAGGGTCCTGAAAGATATTGTTAATAGAAACGTTATCCCTACAGACAAAAATCAGAGGATACAACTGACGATTTACTATAAAACCAGAAAAACGGCCAGCCTACTCATGAGAAACTCTCCAGACACAAAACAGAACGCTTTAAAAGAGACTAACGTCGTCTATGCCTTCAAATGCCCACTTGGGGACTGTAAGCTCCAAAAAACCCAGTATGTAGGCAAGACAACAACATCTCTTTCTAGGCGATTAACGATGCATAAGCAACAGGGCTCCAATTAATGCACAACTATATTCTACCCACTTCAAGGCTCCGCACCAATATAGAAGCATCAAGAAATATAGGCCAATAGGCCCTTTGCAGTTAATTCCATTCAACCCTTTAATTTACCCAATATATACCCATTGTTTCGTGTTCTGTCTTGTGTTGAAAGTTTTGTTCACCTCATCCAAAACTGTTGTAACATATCACCTCACCCAAATGTAGGTATATAAGATGAGAGCTGTTTAAAATTATAGCATAGAAGAACTCTGTTTAGTGTTTGCAGGTTATAGTTGTGTGTGTGTAAACTAAAGTCTTTGAAAATGTAATAAGTTATTACGAAACGCATTCAAGCGTCGCGTCAGACTAGAAAAAAAAGGAATGAGGAGGGAGATTCCACGGTAGTTGTTGCAGTCGCCCCTGTCACCTTTATACAGCGTGACGATGTTGGCATCCCTCATATATATATATATATATATATATATATATATATATATATATATATATATATATATATATATATATATATATATATATATATATATATATATATATATGTGTGTGTGTGTGTGTATCACGAAAATAAACGCGTGATTAAAAATGTGACAATGTCAGACCACGGAGGAAAATTGAAACAGGAATTTTCTTAAGTTCTTTCGTATATTAATACATCTTCAGAAGGAGTGGTTTTACAGGTCGAGTACTGGACATAAATAGGCAGGAGAGAATGGTGGAGTGAGGTGAGGTACAATACGTGGACAATGCAGAGGGATTGTTAGGAATTAGTTAGGATTAACTAATTAGTTAGGAGCAGATTAGTTAGGAACAGCCCTCATAGTGATAATTGCGTCATTTATAAAATAACTTGTAAAGACTGTAATAAGGGCAAACATCTAAAGATTTGAAATGTAGAATTTCGCAACATAAATACTCTGTAAGACATGGCCAATTGTCTAATGCTTTCTTTGTTCATCTGTCAGAAGATGCTCACCAAATTGATTGGGAGATGACTTCTTCAATAACGAATTGTAAAAGCACCTATAACAGAAACATAATTGAATCTGCTTTGATACAGATCACAAAAGAAAGTAATTTGAACATTAGCAGTGGTTTATATAACTTAGATCCATTTTTAATAGATCAGTTAAAGAGCGATTTAAGTAAGATCATTGGAACACATTTGTCTCACTAATTGATTGTAAATATTTACTATTTTATGCTATGATGGGGAGCCGGTTGGCCGAGCGGACAGCATGCTGGACTTGTGATCCTGTGGTCCTGGGTTCGATCCCAGGCGCCGGTGAGAAACAATGGGCAGAGTTTCTTTCACCCTATGCCCTTGTTACCTAGCAGTAAAATAGGTACCTGGGTGTTAGTCAGCTGTCACGGGCTGCTTCCTGGGGGTGGAGGCCTGGTCGAGGACCGGGCAAGGGGGACAGTAAAAAGCCCCGAAATCATCTCAAGATTACCTCAAGAAGATGATTATCCATGTGTGGCCCAGTGTGTGGTTGCTGCATCGGATGGGCCAATAGGCCGTCTGCAGTGTCCACGTATTGTACCTCACCTCACTCCACCATTCTCTCCTGCCTATTTATGTCCAGTACTCGACCTGCAAAACCACTCCTTCTGAAGATGTATTAATATACTAAAGTACTTAAGGAAATTCCTGTTTCAATTTTCCTCCGTGGTCTATATATATATATATATATATATATACATATATATGTCGTACCTAGTAGCCAGAACGCACTTCTCAGCCTACTATGCAAGGCCCGATTTGCCTAATAAACCAAGTTTTCCTGAATTAATATATTTTCTCTAATTTTTTTCTTATGATATGATAAAGCTACACATTTCATTATGTATGAGGTCAATTTTTTTTATTGGAGTTAAAATTAACGTAGATATATGACCGAACCTAACCAACCCTTCCTAACCTAACCTAACCTATCTTTATAGGTTAGGTTACGTAGCCGAAAAAGTTAGGTTAGGTAGGTTAGGTAGTCGAAAAATAAATAATTCATGAAAACTTGGCTTATTAGGCAAATCGGGCCTTGCATGGTAGGCAGAGAAGTGCGTTCTGGCTATTAGGTACGACATATATATATATATATATATATATATATATATATATATATATATATATATATATATATATATATATATATATATATATATATATATATATATATATATATATATATATATATATATATATATATATATATATATATATATATATATATATATATATATATATATATATATATATATGTATATATATATATATATATATATATATATGTATACATATATATATATATATATATATATATATATATATATATATATATATATATGTATATGTCGTACCTAGTAGCCAGAACTCACTTCTCAGCCTACTATTCAAGGCCCGATTTGCCTAATAAGCCAAGTTTTCCTGAATTAATATATTTACTATAATTTTTTTCTTATGAAATGATAAAGCAACCCTTTTCTCTATGTATGAGGTCAATTTTTTTTTATTGGAGTTAAAATTAACGTAGATATATGACCGAACCTAACCAACCCTACCTAACCTAACCTAACCTATATTTATAGGTAAGGTTAGGTTAGGTAGCCAAAAAAAGCTAGGTTAGGTTAGGTTAGGTCGGTTAGGTAGACGAAAAAACATTAATTCATGAAAACTTGGCTTATTAGGCAAATCGGGCCTTGAATAGTAGGCTGAGAAGTGCGTTCTGGCTATTAGGTACGACATATACATATATATATATATATATATATATATATATATATATATATATATATATATATATATATATATATATATATATATGTCGTACCTAGTAGCCTGAACGCACTTCTCAGCCTACTATGCAAGGCCCGAATTACCTAATAAGCCAAGTTTTCATGAATTGTTTTTCGACTACCTAACATAACCTAACCTAACTTTTTCGGCTACCTAACCTAACCAATAAAGATAGGTTAGGTAAGGTTGGTTAGGTTCGGTCATATATCTACGTTAATTTTAACTCCAATAAAAAAAATTGACCTCATACATAATGAAATGGGTAGCTTTATCCTTTAATAAGAAAAAAATTAGAGAAAATATATAATAATTCAGAAAAACTTCTCTTATTAGGCAAATCTGGCCTTGCATAGTAGGCCGAGAAGTGCGTTCCGGCTAATATATATATATATATATATATATATATATATATATATATATATATATATATATATATATATATATATATATATATATATATATATATATATATATATATATATATATATATATATATATATTTATATATATATATATTTATATATGTATATATTGTACCTAGTAGCCAGAACGTTGTACTCGGCCTGCTATGCAAGGCTCTATTTGCCAAATAAGCCAAGTTTTCCTAAATAAATATATTTTCTCAATTTTTTTTCTTATGAAATGATAAAGCTACCCATTTCATTATGTATGAGGTCAATTTTTTTTATTGGAGTTAAAATTAACGTAGATATATGACCGAACCTAACAAACCTTACCTAACCTAACCTATCTTTATAGGTTAGGTTAGGTAGCCGAAAAAGTTAGGTAGTCGAAAAAACAATTAATTCATGAAAACTTGGCTTATTAGGGAAATCGGGCCTTGCATAGTAGGGTGAGAAGTGCGTTCTGGCTACTAGGTACGACATATATATATATATATATATATATATATATATATATATATATATATTGTGACGGTGTTCCCCCCCATATATTTCTTCCACGCCAGCTGTAAGAATCATATCTACTCTGCCCGAATGTTCTCTGCTTTCCAGAGAACAATTTGGCATATGTGGAAGCATGAGGTGTTCTCGGGTTGGCAAGAAATTAGCAAAAGAAGAGTGTTTTGGCCAGTTGTTTTAGGCCCTTTTGGACGCCAAGATGGCGCCGGCCCCTACGTTTTCCCGCCAAGACGTTATGACGTCAGTGGCACCAGATTGGTCAAGAACGGTGACGTGGTACAGGGAGCCAATGAGAAACGCCCCTGGCAAGTATGACGTCACGAGTGGAAGGGGGTTGAGGTGGCGCGCCCCGTGGCGCCAAGGAGTTAGATACAACACGTCGTCAAGGGCGGACGTGCGATAGGGGGTCCTGTCAGTGTGACAGTTTTTGCCCCTCTCCGATGAATATAAGCATCACCAGTGGTCTGCGAGCATCCTGTGAGGTCTTCCTGAACTCCGTGTGGCGGACAGAAGAAGGAATTGACGGGAAACGAGCAACAAATGCTCCAGTGACAGGTGCTTAGCAAGAGTGGAGCCTGGGCAGTGACGTCAGGGACGACTGTACAGTTTCACCAGTTGGGTGATGACGTAGCGGCTGGGCCAGTTCACCATGAGGAAGGACAAAAACGAAGTAGCTGGGAATACGAACGACTGCAGCCGTAGTTGTGAGGACAAGGCGACGGCCAGGAGACCGACTCCAACCCTTCAAGAGGTTGTGCAGGAGCACGGAAGCTGCAGTGAGAAGCAGCACGAAGAAGACACGTTTTTGGGCCTTGGTTGAAGTCCTGGGAAGAGCATCAGTGTGTGTGGGGGTGTTCCCTACAGCAAGTCGTGAGCCGGGACCAGGAGCTTCAATTGAACCCTCAACAGAGGACGAGTCCACGTCATTGGTGGTGGAAGTAGGTAATTCAGTTTTCCCTCCCATTCCCCTTTAGTTAGCTATTAGCCAGAGTATCTTCAATGTCGTGAGCAGGGCTCACCAATGTCTATGTTTCTAGTAAGACAATTGTGAAGGGAGAGGCTATAGAGCTCTCACGAGATATATATATATTATGTGTGTTCGCACCTGTGGTTTGATGAAGAGATTACTGTGACGAGGACATTTATATCTACATGTCATTTATATCATAAGTTTGTGCCAGGGATATGAAGTATTCAATATGGTCTCCTTCAGCGCCTTCAGCAGCCAGCATATCTGCTCGTTCATTCCCACATATTCCAACATGGGAGGGGATCCACAGAAACTTGATGACTCTTCCCTGATTGGTAAGTACTCTCACAGCTCTCTTAATTTCAGCGACTATTGCAAGATTTTCTGCCCGGTTTTTACTTAGGCTTTGCAGTGCTGCTTTTGAATGGGTGCAAATCACTGCACCATTAGTGTTCCGTTCAAGAAACCTTAACGCCATAACAATGGCAGTTAGCTCTGCTTGCGTTGAAGAGGCATAGTTCTCAATACGCGTTTTTTCTTCATTTCTGCATTGGAAAGTATTATCCTGGATTACCGCATATGCTGCACCAGCCCTGCCATTGACAGGATTAGATGACCCGTCAGTGTAGATTTGATCTAGTTCATCTCCGGCTTCTTTATAAATTTCCTCGAGATACTTGTGCCTCATTTCTTGTGGTATCATGTTGGATTAATTTTTCGTTGCCATTTCATTGATGATCTTGCATGAGTCATCCTCCCAGGGAGCTAACCTCTCTACAGGCAGGAACTCACGAGCTTGCTCAAGCAGGTGAAGCTCTTCGAGGTAGCAGACTGATCTTGATGCCATTTTTTGCTTCTCCTGTTTCCCCCTGAAAGTAGCACAGAGCTCAGTTTTTTCTTAGCAATATCATTGTAATGGGGATATCTGGCTATCCTAATTGCAAGCTTAGCATTCAGCTCCTGAATTCTGCTTTTAACACTGGGAAGGGACAACTCCTCTCGTAGATTAGACGTTTTGGCAGTTCTTGGAACTCCAAGAATGATTGTCATAGCTTCATTTTGAATGCTTTCAAGCCTTTTCATATCGCTTTGGGAGTAGGTGCACAGAACTGGTGCGGCATAGTCTATGACAGAGCGCACATAGGCTGTGTACATCATTTTAAGGACGGCAATAGAGGCTCCATGTCCATTCCAGGTCATAGCTTTCAGTTCCCTGAGTCGACTTTTGCATGTTCCTATGAGTTGATTGAGCTCCTCTTTCTTTCCCTTGTTAGAGTCGACAGTGACTCCAAGGTACCGATAGTGGTCAACCCATTCAAGTGTTACACCATTAATTTGCAGTTCTTCATTTGCTCTCCGCTTGTGATGGGAGTATGCCTTCGTCTTGTTTGTGGAGAGAGTGAAACCGAGCTCAATACATTTCCTTCCAAGGAGTTCAATGGACTGTTCAATTTTTCCCAAGGTGGGAGGTTGTATTAGAGCATCATCTGTATATCCCACTTGTTGTGTTCCTTCCGGAAAATCAATATTTGCAATGGCGTTCATAAATATATTGAATAGTGTAGGGCTTAAGACTCTGCCTTGGGGGGGTCCCGAGTTCCACATTCATTGTTCTGGAGACTGCAAACCTTGGCTTTCCTTCCTGTGAGGTAGTCTTCAACCCATTTCATGAGTCTCCCCTTGACACCCATGCATGCAAGCTCGTCCAGGATCGCAATCCCCTGTGCTTTGTCGAAGGCTCCTTTGATGTCAATAAATACAGAGTACCTAGCCGTGTCATTAGCCAAGTAATTAACTATACAATTTGCTGTGCTCCGTCCTTTAACAAAGCCATTGACCCCCTCCCCTAACCTGCCTATTTTGTGCAACAGTCGGTTTAGGATGATCCTTTCAAGCATCTTGCAAGTGCATGACACGAGACTGATAGATCTGTAATTACCAGGGTCATTAGGCTTCGGTATGGGAACAATTATTGCGTGTTTCCATTGTGTGGGCAACACTCCACTTAGGAATGACTTGTTAAACAGGTGGAGTAGTGGATTCCCAGACACTTCACACAGTGCATTGAGTATGTCGTAGGTGACGCCATCTTCACCAGGTGCTGTACTTTTACCCTTTTTCATAGCGCCCCTTACTTCTTGGGCTGTGATTGGTTCCCCATATTCGTCATCGCTAGACAGTGCTCTTGTTATCCTAATTCTTCTGTCATCATGTCGCAGGAGCTGTTCCCTGCTGATTTCTGCAGGGAGGGAGGAGGAGGATGCTGCATCACTCCACTTGTGAATCAGTTCCTCAGCCTTACCCTGGGGGTCTTTGTGAGCCGCAGGCCGGGCTCTGCCCCCCTTAGCTATCTGAATTTTTGCCCACACTTGTCTTGCAGATGTTTCCCGTCCAATAGAGCTAGTGAACTCAAGCCATTGTCTTTCCCGCTCTTTAATCTTCTCTTCCCTGGCTACTTGACACACAGTTTTAAACAACTCTTGGTTACTTTCAGTGGGATGTCTCCGGTACTCTCTACTCATGTCTCGCACATTTGCGTTGAGCATCTTTATGTAATCACTCTCATACCATTTTATTTTCTTCCTCTGAGGGTTACTTCGCCCAGGTGTACGGCGCGGAACTCTTAGACAGCTCTCAATTTGGTGATTAAGGTCATCAACAAATGTGTCAATGTCTTCTGGGATTTGGTATTCCGTGAACCAGTCACTCATCCTGTTTATGAAGTGCGGCCTCATATCTGGTCCGAGTGATAACCTTTTTCTTTTATTTGGTTCTTTCCTTCTCTTGCTCATGTCGATGGTGGTAATCAGTGCCCAATGGTCACTACATAAACTGTTCACAATGTGTGTACTGGCATCCGTGTCCTGTGCATTCAACAGGAGAGCATAGTCTAATCTTCCTCCTCTGAGGTGAGTTGGCTGTTCATCACCCAGGACCCTAAGGTTTTCACTTCCCCTGACAAAGAGTGACAGTTTCCGTCCATTGACATTGGGCTGATGACAGTTGGCACCAAAGTGTGGGTGTCTGGCATTAAGGTCACCGATCAGCAGGGTAGGTTCTTCATTAACAAACTCAGGCAGTGTGTCAAGGTCAAGTTTACTCTGTGGCACATATAGGTTGATTATATGTAGAACATTATTGTTTAAGTGAAGGGTTACTCCCAGTGATTCAAACTCATCCCCCATGTGCAGGTCATCAATAATCTGTGCGGGAATGTTGTTATTTACAAAAGTGATGAGACCCCGTTTTCTTTCCCCATGTGGCAGGGAGAACTTGCGATAACCGCTGAACCTTGGGTTGAAGTCATCACCTACCATCGTCTCCTGTAGCACTATGACGTCAGTTTGGTGTTCACGGACGTACTGTATGATGTCATTAATTCTATTGCGAACTCCATTACAGTTCCATTGCAGTATAGTGAGATGTTGTTCATTGTGATTATCCATTTTGAGGTTGTTTATCATCAGCTGCACGTGTGTAATTATTATGTTCACATGTGTCATCGTGTATTCCATGGTGTGTGGTGTTACTGTGTGTACTGGCGTTACTGTGTGCACTGGTGTTACTGTGTGTACTGGCATTACTGTGTGTACTGGTGTTACTGTGTGCACTGGTGTTACTGTGTGTACTGGCGTTACTGTGTGTACTGGTGTTACTGTGTGCACTGGTGTTACTGTGTGTGTGTGCACTGGTCGTTACTGTGTACACTGGTGTTACTGTGTGCACTGGTGTTACTGTGTACACTGGTGTTACTGTGTGCACTGATGTTACTGTGTGCACTGGTGTTACTGTGTGCACTGGTGTTACTGTGTGCACTGATGTTACTGTGTGCACTGGTGTTACTGTGTGCACTGGTGTTACTGTGTACACTGGTGTTACTGTGTGCACTGGTGTTACTGTGTACACTGGTGTTACTGTGTGCACTGGTGTTGCTGTGTGTGTGTGCACTGGTCGTTACTGTGTGCACTGGTGTTACTGTGTGCACTGGTGTTACTGTGTACACTGGTGTTACTGTGTGCACTGATGTTACTGTGTGCACTGGTGTTACTGTGTACACTGGTGTTACTGTGCGCACTGGTGTTACTGTGTGCACTGGTGTTACTGTGTGCACTTATGTTACTGTGTGCTTCACCAATGGTTTCGTCGAAGACATCATAAGAAGGAAAGTGAAACGCCATGCAACCTCTGAAGAGACAACTAACACAACACCTATACCCCCTATTAGACTATTTTACAGGAACTTCTTTTCCACAGCACATAAAACGGAGGAAAGGGCCCTGAAAGATATTGTTAATAGAAACGTTATCCCTACAGACAAAAATCAGAGAATACAACTGACGATTTACTATAAAACCAGAAAAACGGCCAGCCTACTCATGAGAAACTCTCCAGACACAAAGCAGAACGCTTTAAAAGAGACCAACGTCGTCTATGCCTTCAAATGCCCTCTTGGGGACTGTAAGCTCCAAAAAACCCAGTATATAGGCAAGACAACAACATCTCTTTCTAGGCGTTTAACGATGCATAAGCAACAGGGCTCCATTAAGGAACATATAATCTCTTCCCACAACCAAACCATCGCCAGAGAAATCCTTGTAAACAACACAGAAATCATCGATAGATACAGCGATAGCAGACGGCTTGACGTTTGCGAGGCACTACACATTAAAAAGTCAACACCAGCAATCAACAGCCAACTAATGCACAACTATATTCTACTCACCTCAAGACTCCACTAAAATACAGAAGCATCAAGAAATATGGACCAAAAGGCTTTCTACAATCACTTCCATTCAATACCCATTGTTTCGTGTTCTGTCTTGTGTTGATGAAATTAATACCCTATTAATACCACCTCACCCCATCCATCTCACTCAAATGTAGATATAAACAAATCGGAGATGTGTAAGTTCTATTCATTTGTGTATGTGTTAACTAAAGTCTTTGAAAATGTAATAAGTTTTACGAAACGCGCTCGTGTCGCGTCAGACTAGAAATAAAAATGAATTTTGGAGAATTGATTTTTGAATTACCACCAACAGTGAAAAGAAATGTACGAAATATTGAGAAAATTCGTGTTAAAATTATTAATCTTACTTTTTCGGTCATATTTAATAATATATATATATATATATATATATATATATATATATATATATATATATATATATAAGCACACAGAAACTGTATTGGAGGGGATCTAAACATTCCCTCTAATGCGTTATGCGTGGTTTCCTCCGAGGCTATGGGTCCCCCTTCTTCCAGCTAGAGGTGGTACTCCCTTCTATATATATATATATATATATATGTCGTACCTAGTAGCCAGAATGCACTTCTCAGCCTACTATGCAGGGCCAAATTTGCCTAATAAGCCAAGTTTTCATGAATTAATTGTTTTTCGACTACCTAGCCTACCTAACCTAACCTAACCTAACTTTTTCGGCTACCTAACCTAACCTAACCTATAGAGATAGGTTAGGTTAGGTTAGGTAGGGTTGGTTAGGTTCGGTCATATATCTACGTTAACTTTAACTCCAGTAAAAAAAAATGACCTCATACATAAAGAAATGGGTAGATTTATCATTTCATAAAAAAAAAAAATTAGAGAAAATATAATAATTCAGGAAAACTTGGCTTATTAAGCAAATCGGGCCTTGCATAGTAGGCCGAGACGTGCATTCTGGCTACTAGGTACGACATATATATATATATATATATATATATATATATATATATATATATATATATATATATATATATATATATATATATATATATATATATATATATGTCGTACCTAGTAGCCAGAACGCACTTCTCAGCCTACTATGCAAGGCCCAATTTGCCTAATAAGCCAAGTTTTCATGAATTATTTGTTTTTCGACTACCTAACCTACCTAACCTAACCTAACTTTTTCGGCTACCTAACCTAACCTAACCTAACGTATAGAGATAGATTAGGTTAGGTTAGGTAGGGTTGGTTAGGTTCGGTCTTATATCTACGTTAATTTCAACTCCAATAAAAAAAAATTGACCTCATACATAATGAAATGCGTAGCTTTATCATTCCATAAGAAAAAAATTAGAGAAAATATATTAATTCATGAAAACTTGGCTTATTATGCAAATCGGGCCTTGCATAGTTGGCTGAGAAGTGCGTTCTGGCTACTAGGTACGACATATATATATATATGGCATTTATATTATATATATATATATATATATATATATATATATATATATGTTATATATATATTCATATATATATATATATATATATATATATATATATATATATATATATTAGTATATTTTGGTAGCAGTCTTTCCTGTAGACATATATTATTAAATATGACCGAAAAAGTAAGATTAATAATTCTAACACGAATTTTCTCAATCTTTCGTACATTACGCTTCACTGTTGGAGGTAAATAAAAAATCACTTCTCCAAAATTCATTTTTATTTCTAGTCTGACGCGACACGGGCGCGTTTCGTAAAACTTATTACATTTTCAAAGACTTCACAAATACACAACTGATTAGAACTTACGTATCTCTGATTTTATATCTACATTTGAGTGAGGTGGGAGGGGTGATGTGGCATTAACACAAGACAGAACAAGAGGGGATATTAATAGGGTATTAAAAGTATCAACACAAGACAGAACAGAAACAATGAGTATTGAATAGAAGTGTTTGTAGAAAGCCTATTGGTCCATATTTCTTGATGCTTCTATATTGGAGCGGAGTCTTGAGGTGGGTAGAATATAGTTGTGCAATAATTGGCTGTTGATTGCTGGTGTTGACTTCTTGATGTGTAGTGCCTCGCAAACGTCAAGCCGCCTGCTATCGCTGTATCTATCGATGATTTCTGTTTTGTTTACTAGGATTACTAGAAATCCTGAGGTTCAAGCTGAGGTTCAAGGATTTCCTCAGCTGAGGAAATCAGCTGAGGTTCAAGAAAGTGATGAAGTTTCTCCTCCGGTTTTGGTGACCACCCGTGCACAAGCTGCACGCCCGCAACCAGCTGACTCTACTGCAACCGCTGTCCCTCAAGACCATCAGAACCTACCACAGAATCTTACTATGTTGGAGTTCCGTAAGTTACAGAGGGAGGAACTTTCATTAACACCATTATTCTTCCAGGCTGAGACTCAACCTGACAGTATCCCTGGGTTCTTCCTAGAGAATCAGTTGCTCTACCGCAGGTACAGACCGAGTAAGCTGACGGAGGATGACGATTGGGCAAATGTCGAACAACTAGTGGTTCCCACCGGCCTATTGCCCGATATTCTACACCTGGCCCACGGAGCACTTTCTCACTATGGTTTTAACAAAACCTACCACGGAGTCACACAAGACTACTACTGGCCAGGTATGGTTAAAGATGTCAAAAGTTACGTGCAACAGTGTCATATATGTTGGATGGCAGGGAAATCTAACATCCTGATTCCCAAAGCTCCTTTAATTCCCATCCTGGTGCCTGCGGAACCTTTCCACAGACTCATCATAGACTGTGTTGGTCCTTTACCCCGGACCAGTTCTGGCAACGCTTATATACTAACCATCCTGTGTCCAACCTCCAGATTCCCCATAGCATTTCCTGTAAAGAACATTATGGCTGCTACGGTGGTAAAACAACTATTGAAGATCTTTACCCAATACGGATTTCCAAGGGAGGTTCAAAGTGACTGTGGCACCAACTTCACCAGTGATCTCTTCAAGAAGACACTGGAAGAGTTCAACATCACTCAGGTATTGTCCAGCCCCTATCATCCTGCTTCACAGGGTTCTCTGGAACGTAGTCACCAAATGATTAAATCACTCCTAAAGAAATTCTGCAATGAAACCATGAATGACTGGGATAAACAACTTGACATCATCATGTGTATTTTCAGAAGTCTCCCAAATGAATCTTTAGGAGTATCTCCTTATGAGATGCTCTACGGACGTAAGTGCCGTACTCCTCTCAAAGCTTTTAAAGACACTCTACGTAATGCCACCTTCAGTGACCCTCAGAATGTGCCCCAGTTTCTTCAAAACTTAAAGCACATTCTAGAGAGAGTACGTAAATTTGCTAATGACAATCTATTGAAAGCTCAAGAGAGGATGAAGACTCATTTTGACCAACGCAGCAATATCAGTCTCCGGTACTCTCTACTCATGTCTCGCACATTTGCGTTGAGCATCTTTATGTAATCACTCTCATACCATTTTATTTTCTTCCTCTGAGGGTTACTTCGCCCAGGTGTACGGCGCGGAACTCTTAGACAGCTCTCAATTTGGTGATTAAGGTCATCAACAAATGTGTCAATGTCTTCTGGGATTTGGTATTCCGTGAACCAGTCACTCATCCTGTTTATGAAGTGCGGCTTCATATCTGGTCCGAGTGATAACCTTTTTCTTTTATTTGGTTCTTTCCTTCTCTTGCTCATGTCGATGGTGGTAATCAGTGCCCAATGGTCACTACATAAACTGTGCACAATGTGTGTACTGGCATCCGTGTCCTGTGCATTCAACAGGAGAGCATAGTCTAATCTTCCTCCTCTGAGGTGAGTTGGCTGTTCATCACCCAGGACCCTAAGGTTTTCACTTCCCCTGACAAAGAGTGACAGTTTCCGTCCATTGACATTGGGCTGATGACAGTTGGCACCAAAGTGTGGGTGTCTGGCATTAAGGTCACCGATCAGCAGGGTAGGTTCTTCATTAACAAACTCAGGCAGTGTGTCAAGGTCAAGTTTACTCTGTGGCACATATAGGTTGATTATATGTAGAACATTATTGTTTAAGTGAAGGGTTACTCCCAGTGATTCAAACTCATCCCCCATGTGCAGGTCATCAATAATCTGTGCGGGAATGTTGTTATTTACAAAAGTGATGAGACCCCGTTTTCTTTCCCCATGTGGCAGGGAGAACTTGCGATAACCGCTGAACCTTGGGTTGAAGTCATCACCTACCATCGTCTCCTGTAGCACTATGACGTCAGTTTGGTGTTCACGGACGTACTGTATGATGTCATTAATTCTATTGCGAACTCCATTACAGTTCCATTGCAGTATAGTGAGATGTTGTTCATTGTGATTATCCATTTTGAGGTTGTTTATCATCAGCTGCACGTGTGTAATTATTATGTTCACATGTGTCATCGTGTATTCCATGGTGTGTGGTGTTACTGTGTGTACTGGCGTTACTGTGTGCACTGGTGTTACTGTGTGTACTGGCATTACTGTGTGTACTGGTGTTACTGTGTGCACTGGTGTTACTGTGTGTACTGGCGTTACTGTGTGTACTGGTGTTACTGTGTGCACTGGTGTTACTGTGTGTGTGTGCACTGGTCGTTACTCTGTACACTGGTGTTACTGTGTGCACTGGTGTTACTGTGTACACTGGTGTTACTGTGTGCACTGATGTTACTGTGTGCACTGGTGTTACTGTGTGCACTGGTGTTACTGTGTGCACTGATGTTACTGTGTGCACTGGTGTTACTGTGTGCACTGGTGTTACTGTGTACACTGGTGTTACTGTGTGCACTGGTGTTACTGTGTACACTGGTGTTACTGTGTGCACTGGTGTTGCTGTGTGTGTGTGCACTGGTCGTTACTGTGTGCACTGGTGTTACTGTGTGCACTGGTGTTACTGTGTACACTGGTGTTACTGTGTGCACTGATGTTACTGTGTGCACTGGTGTTACTGTGTACACTGGTGTTACTGTGTGCACTGATGTTACTGTGCGCACTGGTGTTACTGTGTGCACTGGTGTTACTGTGTGCACTTATGTTACTGTGTGCTTCACCAATGGTTTCGTCGAAGACATCATAAGAAGGAAAGTGAAACGCCATGCAACCTCTGAAGAGACAACTAACACAACACCTATACCCCCTATTAGACTATTTTACAGGAACTTCTTTTCCACAGCTCATAAAACGGAGGAAAGGGCCCTGAAAGATATTGTTAATAGAAACGTTATCCCTACAGACAAAAATCAGAGAATACAACTGACGATTTACTATAAAACCAGAAAAACGGCCAGCCTATTCATGAGAAACTCTCCAGACACAAAGCAGAACGCTTTAAAAGAGACCAACGTCGTCTATGCCTTCAAATGCCCTCTTGGGGACTGTAAGCTCCAAAAAACCCAGTATATAGGCAAGACAACAACATCTCTTTCTAGGCGTTTAACGATGCATAAGCAACAGGGCTCCATTAAGGAACATATAATCTCTTCCCACAACCAAACCATCGCCAGAGAAATCCTTGTAAACAACACAGAAATCATCGATAGATACAGCGATAGCAGACGGCTTGACGTTTGCGAGGCACTACACATTAAAAAGTCAACACCAGCAATCAACAGCCAACTAATGCACAACTATATTCTACTCACCTCAAGACTCCACTAAAATACAGAAGCATCAAGAAATATGGACCAAAAGGCTTTCTACAATCACTTCCATTCAATACCCATTGTTTCGTGTTCTGTCTTGTGTTGATGAAATTAATACCCTATTAATACCACCTCACCCCATCCATCTCACTCAAATGTAGATATAAACAAATCGGAGATGTGTAAGTTCTATTCATTTGTGTATGTGTTAACTAAAGTCTTTGAAAATGTAATAAGTTTTACGAAACGCGCTCGTGTCGCGTCAGACTAGAAATAAAAATGAATTTTGGAGAATTGATTTTTGAATTACCACCAACAGTGAAAAGAAATGTACGAAATATTGAGAAAATTCGTGTTAAAATTATTAATCTTACTTTTTCGGTCATATTTAATAATATATATATATATATATATATATATATATATATATATATATATATATATATATATATATATATATATATATATATATATATATATATATATAAGCACACAGAAACTGTATTGGAGGGGATCTAAACATTCCCTCTAATGCGTTATGCGTGGTTTCCTCCGAGGCTATGGGTCCCCCTTCTTCCAGCTAGAGGTGGTACTCCCTTCTATATATATATATATATGTCGTACCTAGTAGCCAGAATGCACTTCTCAGCCTACTATGCAGGGCCAAATTTGCCTAATAAGCCAAGTTTTCATGAATTAATTGTTTTTCGACTACCTAGCCTACCTAACCTAACCTAACCTAACTTTTTCGGCTACCTAACCTAACCTAACCTATAGAGATAGGTTAGGTTAGGTTAGGTAGGGTTGGTTAGGTTCGGTCATATATCTACGTTAACTTTAACTCCAGTAAAAAAAAATGACCTCATACATAAAGAAATGGGTAGATTTATCATTTCATAAAAAAAAAAAATTAGAGAAAATATAATAATTCAGGAAAACTTGGCTTATTAAGCAAATCGGGCCTTGCATAGTAGGCCGAGACGTGCATTCTGGCTACTAGGTACGACATATATATATATATATATATATATATATATATATATATATATATATATATATATATATATATATATATATATATATATATATATATATATGTCGTACCTAATAGCCAGAACTCACTTCTCAGCCTACAATGCAAGGCCCGATTTGCCTAATAAGCCAAGTTTTACTAAATTAATATGTTTTCTCTTATTTTTTTCTTATGAAATGATAAAGCTACCCATTTCATTATGTATGAGGTCAATTTTTTTTTATTGGAGTTAAAATTAACGTAGATATATGACCGAACCTAACCAACCCTACCTAACCTTACCTAACCTATCTTTATAGGTTAGGTTAGGTTAGGTAGCCGAAAACGTTAGGTTAGGTTAGGTTAGGTAGGTTAGGAAGTCGAAAAAACATTAATTCATGAAAACTAGGCTTAGTAGGCAAATCGGGCCTTGCATAGTAGGCTGAGAAGTGAGTTCTGGCTACTAGGTACGACATATATATATATATATATATATATATATGTCGTACCTAGTAGCCAGAACGCACTTCTCAGCCTACTATGCAAGGCCCAATTTGCCTAATAAGCCAAGTTTTCATGAATTATTTGTTTTTCGACTACCTAACCTACCTAACCTAACCTAACTTTTTCGGCTACCTAACCTAACCTAACCTAACCTAACGTATAGAGATAGATTAGGTTAGGTTAGGTAGGGTTGGTTAGGTTCGGTCTTATATCTACGTTAATTTCAACTCCAATAAAAAAAAAATTGACCTCATACATAATGAAATGCGTAGCTTTATCATTCCATAAGAAAAAAATTAGAGAAAATATATTAATTCATGAAAACTTGGCTTATTATGCAAATCGGGCCTTGCATAGTTGGCTGAGAAGTGCGTTCTGGCTACTAGGTACGACATATATATATATATGGCATTTATATTATATATATATATATATATATATATATATATGTTATATATATATTCATATATATATATATATATATATATATATATTAGTATATTTTGGTAGCAGTCTTTCCTGTAGACATATATTATTAAATATGACCGAAAAAGTAAGATTAATAATTCTAACACGAATTTTCTCAATCTTTCGTACATTACGCTTCACTGTTGGAGGTAAATAAAAAATCACTTCTCCAAAATTCATTTTTATTTCTAGTCTGACGCGACACGGGCGCGTTTCGTAAAACTTATTACATTTTCAAAGACTTCACAAATACACAACTGATTAGAACTTACGTATCTCTGATTTTATATCTACATTTGAGTGAGGTGGGAGGGGTGATGTGGCATTAACACAAGACAGAACAAGAGGGGATATTAATAGGGTATTAAAAGTATCAACACAAGACAGAACAGAAACAATGAGTATTGAATAGAAGTGTTTGTAGAAAGCCTATTGGTCCATATTTCTTGATGCTTCTATATTGGAGCGGAGTCTTGAGGTGGGTAGAATATAGTTGTGCAATAATTGGCTGTTGATTGCTGGTGTTGACTTCTTGATGTGTAGTGCCTCGCAAACGTCAAGCCACCTGCTATCGCTGTATCTATCGATGATTTCTGTTTTGTTTACTAGGATTACTAGAAATCCTGAGGTTCAAGCTGAGGTTCAAGGATTTCCTCAGCTGAGGAAATCAGCTGAGGTTCAAGAAAGTGATGAAGTTTCTCCTCCGGTTTTGGTGACCACCCGTGCACAAGCTGCACGCCCGCAACCAGCTGACTCTACTGCAACCGCTGTCCCTCAAGACCATCAGAACCTACCACAGAATCTTACTATGTTGGAGTTCCGTAAGTTACAGAGGGAGGAACTTTCATTAACACCATTATTCTTCCAGGCTGAGACTCAACCTGACAGTATCCCTGGGTTCTTCCTAGAGAATCAGTTGCTCTACCGCAGGTACAGACCGAGTAAGCTGACGGAGGATGACGATTGGGCAAATGTCGAACAACTAGTGGTTCCCACCGGCCTATTGCCCGATATTCTACACCTGGCCCACGGAGCACTTTCTCACTATGGTTTTAACAAAACCTACCACGGAGTCACACAAGACTACTACTGGCCAGGTATGGTTAAAGATGTCAAAAGTTACGTGCAACAGTGTCATATATGTTGGATGGCAGGGAAATCTAACATCCTGATTCCCAAAGCTCCTTTAATTCCCATCCTGGTGCCTGCGGAACCTTTCCACAGACTCATCATAGACTGTGTTGGTCCTTTACCCCGGACCAGTTCTGGCAACGCTTATATACTAACCATCCTGTGTCCAACCTCCAGATTCCCCATAGCATTTCCTGTAAAGAACATTATGGCTGCTACGGTGGTAAAACAACTATTGAAGATCTTTACCCAATACGGATTTCCAAGGGAGGTTCAAAGTGACTGTGGCACCAACTTCACCAGTGATCTCTTCAAGAAGACACTGGAAGAGTTCAACATCACTCAGGTATTGTCCAGCCCCTATCATCCTGCTTCACAGGGTTCTCTGGAACGTAGTCACCAAATGATTAAATCACTCCTAAAGAAATTCTGCAATGAAACCATGAATGACTGGGATAAACAACTTGACATCATCATGTGTATTTTCAGAAGTCTCCCAAATGAATCTTTAGGAGTATCTCCTTATGAGATGCTCTACGGACGTAAGTGCCGTACTCCTCTCAAAGCTTTTAAAGACACTCTACGTAATGCCACCTTCAGTGACCCTCAGAATGTGCCCCAGTTTCTTCAAAACTTAAAGCACATTCTAGAGAGAGTACGTAAATTTGCTAATGACAATCTATTGAAAGCTCAAGAGAGGATGAAGACTCATTTTGACCAACGCAGCAATATCAGGAAATTTAAACCAAGAGACTTCGTGTTGGCATATCTTCCTATCCCAGGTTCTTCATTGCAAAATAAGTTTTCAGGACCCTACCGCATCAAGGAGTGCAGAAAAAACCACAACTACGTTCTTGAGACTCCAGATAGGCGGCGGAGGACCCAGTTGTGCCATGTCAATCTACTAAAGGAGTTTAAAGGTATTCCCCCCACTGTGTTAATGTCACTCTCCACTTTCAAAGATCCATACCTCCATAGTGAGACCTTCCCGGCTTCTCCTCCAAAAAGCTCTGACTCTGAGTCAGTGCCTTCCAACTCAGAAATCCGTAATGATCTTCCTAAAAATTTACAGGACTATAATATTGCTCCTTTGCTATGTTCTGATCCCATTCTCGCCTCTCCAGATATCACGAAGCCCTTCCTCATCAAGGTCGACGCCAGTGGTACCGGCATCGGGGGCGTCCTACTACAACAACGAGGCGAGGAGGTTCTTCCTGTCGGCTACCATAGCTACAAGTTGAAACCTCACCAGAAGAACTACAGCACTATCGAAACGAACTCCTCTCTATCGTCCTGAATCTGCAACATTTCGAACCTTACCTAGAGGAGAATTGGTCTATTACCATCTACTCGGACCACAATCCCCTGCGGTTCCTACAACAGGCCCAATTCAGCAATCAACGTCTTCTACGCTGGGCCTTGTACTTGCAGAATTTTAATCTGGAGATCTTCTACATCAAAGGTTCGGACAACATCATAGCCGACGCCCTCTCCAGAGTCTACGAGGTAGAGACAGCTACTCCTACCTCTACACCATCTACTGAAGTACTTAACCCGTAAGAGCAGACTTCGGGGGAGAGCTGTTACGATAATCTCCTTCAAGAGAGATTTGGCCTGCTCTTTCCTATCGTCATGTTACTTCAGTACATCTACAACATCTAGATACTACAAGCAAGTGTAGTATATATTTAGCCAACTACGTTTTGCCAGGCGCAAACGTATCAAACTCGCTCTCCACCCTCCCCCCTCCATTGTCGTCGATCACCAAACTAGCATTTCCAGCCTGTCCGCTTCTGATTGGTGAATCGACGTCTGCACCACTGCACTTCTGCACCTCAGCGCCATATACCTAGCCGATGTCTAGGCCTGCACCAGCCATTGGAGTTAGAATATTCTGTGCTCTCAAGCTGAACCACCATCTGATATATGCTCTGTCTATTAGTGGATGTTCTCAGCCAGCACTTTATTCTCAGCACCTGTTAAATTTATTTTGTCTTTATCCATTTTAGAGTAACGTCACCATTATATTATTTGATGTTATTTTTTGAATCTTGTGAGTTTGCACTGTACATAGCCAAGGAATTGTATTATTCTTAATTTGTTTTAAATTTAATTAAAGTTTCATTGTTCATACTATTTGTTTTGCTTTTTTTTTGCCTTTGCTACAGAACACAACAGCTACGCAGTCATCTTTTTTTTTTTAAATATATATATATACATTTAAATGTATATATATTTAAATATATATATATATATATATTTAAATATATATATATATATATATATATATATATATATATATATATATATATATATATATATATATATATATATATATATATATATATATATATATATTATTAAATATGACCGAAAAAAAAAGATTAATAATTCTAACACGAATTTTCTCAATCTTTCGTACATTACGCTTCACTGTTGGAGGTAAATCAAAAATCACTTCTCCAAAATTCATTTTTATTTCTAGTCTGACGCGACACGGGCGCGTTTCGTAAAACTTATTACATTTTCAAAGACTTCACAAATACACAACTGATTAGAACTTACGTATCTCTGATTTTATATCTACATTTGAGTGAGGTGGGAGGGGTGATGTGGCATTAACACAAGACAGAACAAGAGGGGATATTAATAGGGTATTAAAAGTATCAACACAAGACAGAACAGAAACAATGGGTATTGAATAGAAGTGTTTGTAGAAAGCCTATTGGTCCATATTTCTTGATGCTTCTATATTGGAGCGGAGTCTTGAGGTGGGTAGAATATAGTTGTGCAATAATTGGCTGTTGATTGCTGGTGTTGACTTCTTGATGTGTAGTGCCTCGCAAACGTCAAGCCGCCTGCTATCGCTGTATCTATCGATGATTTCTGTGTTGTTTACTAGGATTTCTCTGGCGATGGTTTGGTTATGGGAAGAGATTATATGTTCCTTAATGGAGCCCTGTTGCTTATGCATCGTTAAACGCCTAGAAAGAGATGTTGTTGTCTTGCCTATATACTGGGTTTTTCCAAGAAGGAAAGTGAAAAGCCATGCAACCTCTGAAGAGACAACTAACACAACACCTATACCCCCTATTAGACTATTTTACAGGAACTTCTTTTCCACAGCTCATAAAACGGAGGAAAGGGTCCTGAAAGATATTGTTAATAGAAACGTTATCCCTACAGACAAAAATCAGAGGATACAACTGACGATTTACTATAAAACCAGAAAAACGGCCAGCCTACTCATGAGAAACTCTCCAGACACAAAACAGAACGCTTTAAAAGAGACTAACGTCGTCTATGCCTTCAAATGCCCACTTGGGGACTGTAAGCTCCAAAAAACCCAGTATGTAGGCAAGACAACAACATCTCTTTGTAGGCGATTAACGATGCATAAGCAACAGGGCTCCAATTAATGCACAACTATATTCTACCCACTTCAAGGCTCCGCACCAATATAGAAGCATCAAGAAATATAGGCCAATAGGCCCTTTGCAGTTAATTCCATTCAACCCTTTAATTTACCCAATATATACCCATTGTTTCGTGTTCTGTCTTGTGTTGAAAGTTTTGTTCACCTCATCCAAAACTGTTGTAACATATCACCTCACCCAAATGTAGGTATATAAGATGAGAGCTGTTTAAAATTATAGCATAGAAGAACTCTGTTTAGTGTTTGCAGGTTATAGTTGTGTGTGTGTAAACTAAAGTCTTTGAAAATGTAATAAGTTATTACGAAACGCATTCAAGCGTCGCGTCAGACTAGAAAAAAAAGGAATGAGGAGGGAGATTCCACGGTAGTTGTTGCAGTCGCCCCTGTCACCTTTATACAGCGTGACGATGTTGGCATCCCTCATATATATATATATATATATATATATATATATATATATATATATATATATATATATATATATATATATATATATATATATATATATATATATATATGTGTGTGTGTGTGTGTGTATCACGAAAATAAACGCGTGATTAAAAATGTGACAATGTCAGACCACGGAGGAAAATTGAAACAGGAATTTTCTTAAGTTCTTTCGTATATTAATACATCTTCAGAAGGAGTGGTTTTACAGGTCGAGTACTGGACATAAATAGGCAGGAGAGAATGGTGGAGTGAGGTGAGGTACAATACGTGGACAATGCAGAGGGATTGTTAGGAATTAGTTAGGATTAACTAATTAGTTAGGAGCAGATTAGTTAGGAACAGCCCTCATAGTGATAATTGCGTCATTTATAAAATAACTTGTAAAGACTGTAATAAGGGCAAACATCTAAAGATTTGAAATGTAGAATTTCGCAACATAAATACTCTGTAAGACATGGCCAATTGTCTAATGCTTTGTTTGTTCATCTGTCAGAAGATGCTCACCAAATTGATTGGGAGATGACTTCTTCAATAACGAATTGTAAAAGCACCTATAACAGAAACATAATTGAATCTGCTTTGATACAGATCACAAAAGAAAGTAATTTGAACATTAGCAGTGGTTTATATAACTTTTTATCCATTTTTAATAGATCAGTTAAAGAGCGATTTAAGTAAGATCATTGGAACACATTTGTCTCACTAATTGATTGTAAATATTTACTATTTTATGCTATGATGGGGAGCCGGTTGGCCGAGCGGACAGCATGCTGGACTTGTGATCCTGTGGTCCTGGGTTCGATCCCAGGCGCCGGTGAGAAACAATGGGCAGAGTTTCTTTCACCCTATGCCCTTGTTACCTAGCAGTAAAATAGGTACCTGGGTGTTAGTCAGCTGTCACGGGCTGCTTCCTGGGGGTGGAGGCCTGGTCGAGGACCGGGCAAGGGGGACAGTAAAAAGCCCCGAAATCATCTCAAGATTACCTGAAGAAGATGATTATCCATGTGTGGCCCAGTGTGTGGTTGCTGCATCGGATGGGCCAATAGGCCGTCTGCAGTGTCCACGTATTGTACCTCACCTCACTCCACCATTCTCTCCTGCCTATTTATGTCCAGTACTCGACCTGCAAAACCACTCCTTCTGAAGATGTATTAATATACTAAAGTACTTAAGGAAATTCCTGTTTCAATTTTCCTCCGTGGTCTATATATATATATATATATATATATATATATATATATATATATATATATATATATATATATATATATATATATATACATATATATGTCGTACCTAGTAGCCAGAACGCACTTCTCAGCCTACTATGCAAGGCCCGATTTGCCTAATAAACCAAGTTTTCCTGAATTAATATATTTTCTCTAATTTTTTTCTTATGATATGATAAAGCTACACATTTCATTATGTATGAGGTCAATTTTTTTTATTGGAGTTAAAATTAACGTAGATATATGACCGAACCTAACCAACCCTTCCTAACCTAACCTAACCTATCTTTATAGGTTAGGTTAGGTAGCCGAAAAAGTTAGGTTAGGTAGGTTAGGTAGTCGAAAAATAAATAATTCATGAAAACTTGGCTTATTAGGCAAATCGGGCCTTGCATGGTATGCAAGGTGCGTTCTGGCTATTAGGTACGACATTATATATATATATATATATATATATATATATATATATATTATATATATATATATATATTATATATATATATATATATATTATATATATATATATATATTATATATATATATATATTATATATATGTTTCATTGAATATGACCGCATATTCTGTATTTATTATTTTCTGGTTTAGGGCTTCTATCCCTCTAACTATTTTCTTAGCATCAGGGCTTAATTGGAATAGGAGTTCTCCAAAACTCATTTTCGTACTTTTAAGGTGAAGAAAAGAAGTGATTTACTATAGAGTGTATTACACTTATTTGTATAATTTGCACGACGTTTCGAACCTCCATGGTTCATTCTCAAGTGAACAATCTTACAATACTAGTTGATTTTATACCCGCATTAGGTCAGGTGATAATACAATGAAGGTGAAAAACATGGGGGGATACATAAGGGATAAACATAGGGGCTGCAGAAGGCTTATTGGCCCATACGAGGCATCTCCTATCTAAACACAAAGATTAATCCAGTGTAATTGGCCTGTTATGTTGGACATTGTCTTCTGTGTTGGCATCGATATGTTCTTGTCTTGTCCTTACTCTCATGGTGGGTAGAGTAAATAGTTCCGTGATTTGGGTGTTCATGGTAGGTCGCTCTATTCTTATGTGAATTGCCTCAAGAATTTGTAATCTTCTTGAATCTTGGGTTTTATCTATTATGCAAGTATTCTTGTTCAACATTTCTCTTGTTAGAGTAATGTCATGGGCTTGTCTCATGTGATTCCTAGGGGCACCAGATTGAAGATGGCATGTCAAACGCCTCGTCAGCTTGGTCGACGTCATACCTATGTACTTACATTGAAGGTTACATCCTTCGTGGGGGCAAGTGTACATGTATACAACGCTTGACTGCTGTAGAGGGTTCTCCGTCGGCTTCGGGCTGTTTTTGATAAGGAGTTCGGAAGTCTTCTTGGTTTTGTAGAATATTATCAGGTTTATGTTTTGGTTAGGAGTAGTGCTTTTTACTCCTTTACGGATTATTTCTTTCATTATTCTTTCCTCTTTTATATGTTCACTGTGCATGGTTAATTTGTAATATAATTTTATTGGGGGTGTTGTGGTTTCTGTTCTAGGTTCTGAATTATACCAACGGTCCAAGTGTCTTCTTATAGCAGCGTTTATTTCCGCGTTGCTATATCCGTTGTTCACCAATACCTGAGTTACTCTTTCAAACTCTCTACTCACGTTGCTCCATTCAGAGCAGTGGGTAAGCGCTCGACGAATATAAGCATTGAGAACACTGGCTTTGTATCTTTGGGGGCACTCACTTCTACCGTTCAGGCATAATCCTATGTTGGTGGGCTTGGTATATACGTTGGTGCTTAAAGAGGTTCCTGTTTTTGTTATTAGTACATCCAAGAATGGCAGACTGTTATTTTCACTATTTTCATGTGTAAATCGGAGTACTGACTCTCTCTCTAGGTGTCTTTTTAGGTCAATTAGTTCATCTGAGTCTTTTACTATTACGAATATGTCATCTACATAACGGCAGTATACAGTTGGTTTTTGTCTGCTACTGAAGACCCTATCTTCGATGGTTCCCATATAAAAATTAGCAAATAAAACTCCTAAGGGGGAGCCCATTGCTACTCCGTCTATCTGTAAATACATGTCTCCTTGTGGACTGATGAAAGGGGCTTCCTTTGTACATGCTTCGAGAAGACTTTTCAAGTGTGGCTCAGGTATGTCTAATTTGGGGGTGCTCTCGTCTCTGTATACTCTGTCCATGCTTTTTATATGGGAACCATCGAAGATAGGGTCTTCAGTAGCAGACAAAAACCAACTGTATACTGCCGTTATGTAGATGACATATTCGTAATAGTAAAAGACTCAGATGAACTAATTGACCTAAAAAGACACCTAGAGAGAGAGTCAGTACTCCGATTTACACATGAAAATAGTGAAAATAACAGTCTGCCATTCTTGGATGTACTAATAACAAAAACAGGAACCTCTTTAAGCACCAACGTATATACCAAGCCCACCAACATAGGATTATGCCTGAACGGTAGAAGTGAGTGCCCCCAAAGATACAAAGCCAGTGTTCTCAATGCTTATATTCGTCGAGCGCTTACCCACTGCTCTGAATGGAGCAACGTGAGTAGAGAGTTTGAAAGAGTAACTCAGGTATTGGTGAACAACGGATATAGCAACGCGGAAATAAACGCTGCTATAAGAAGACACTTGGACCGTTGGTATAATTCAGAACCTAGAACAGAAACCACAACACCCCCAATAAAATTATATTACAAATTAACCATGCACAGTGAACATATAAAAGAGGAAAGAATAATGAAAGAAATAATCCGTAAAGGAGTAAAAAGCACTACTCCTAACCAAAACATAAACCTGATAATATTCTACAAAACCAAGAAGACTTCCGAACTCCTTATCAAAAACAGCCCGAAGCCGACGGAGAACCCTCTACAGCAGTCAAGCGTTGTATACATGTACACTTGCCCCCACGAAGGATGTAACCTTCAATGTAAGTACATAGGTATGACGTCGACCAAGCTGACGAGGCGTTTGACATGCCATCTTCAATCTGGTGCCCCTAGGAATCACATGAGACAAGCCCATGACATTACTCTAACAAGAGAAATGTTGAACAAGAATACTTGCATAATAGATAAAACCCAAGATTCAAGAAGATTACAAATTCTTGAGGCAATTCACATAAGAATAGAGCGACCTACCATGAACACCCAAATCACGGAACTATTTACTCTACCCACCATGAGAGTAAGGACAAGACAAGAACATATCGATGCCAACACAGAAGACAATGTCCAACATAACAGGCCAATTACACTGGATTAATCTTTGTGTTTAGATAGGAGATGCCTCGTATGGGCCAATAAGCCTTCTGCAGCCCCTATGTTTATCCCTTATGTATCCCCCCATGTTTTTCACCTTCATTGTATTATCACCTGACCTAATGCGGGTATAAAATCAACTAGTATTGTAAGATTGTTCACTTGAGAATGAACCATGGAGGTTCGAAACGTCGTGCAAATTATACAAATAAGTGTAATACACTCTATAGTAAATCACTTCTTTTCTTCACCTTAAAAGTACGAAAATGAGTTTTGGAGAACTCCTATTCCAATTAAGCCCTGATGCTAAGAAAATAGTTAGAGGGATAGAAGCCCTAAACCAGAAAATAATAAATACAGAATATGCGGTCATATTCAATGAAACATGTTTGAAAGAAAACCTGCTGCCAGTATACACCAATATTATATATATATATATATATATATATATATATATATATATATATATATATATATATATATATATATATGTATACATATATATATATATATATATATATATATATATATGTATACATATATATGTATACATATATATATATATATATATATATATATATATATATATATATATATGTATACATATATATATATATATATATATATATATATATATATATATATATATATATATATATATATATATATATATATATATGTATACATATATATATATATATGTATACATATATATATATATATATATATATATATATATATATATATATATATATATATATATATATATATATATATATATATATATATATATATATATATATATATATATGTCGTACCTAGTAGCCTGAACGCACTTCTCAGCCTACTATGCAAGGCCCGAATTACCTAATAAGCCAAGTTTTCATGAATTGTTTTTCGACTACCTAACATAACCTAACCTAACTTTTTCGGCTACCTAACCTAACCAATAAAGATAGGTTAGGTAAGGTTGGTTAGGTTCGGTCATATATCTACGTTAATTTTAACTCCAATAAAAAAAATTGACCTCATACATAATGAAATGGGTAGCTTTATCCTTTAATAAGAAAAAAATTAGAGAAAATATATAATAATTCAGAAAAACTTCTCTTATTAGGCAAATCTGGCCTTGCATAGTAGGCCGAGAAGTGCGTTCCGGCTAATATATATATATATATATATATATATATATATATATATATATATATATATATATGCAAACAAGCCTGAATGGTCCCCAGGACTATATACAACTGAAAACTCACACCCCAGAAGTGACTCGAACCCATACTCCCACAACTGGTATGTACAGGGACGCCTTAATCCGCTTGACCATCACGACCGGACATAAGGAAGTGATAGCCGAGGCTATATGAACCACTTCCCCGCCGGCACTCGGATGGTAATCTTGGGCATAGCATTTTATCAAATCACCTCATTCTTTGGGGCACACGTGATGGTCAAGCGGATTAAGGCGTCCCTGTACATACCAGTTGTGGGAGTATGGGTTCGAGTCACTTCTGGGGTGTGAGTTTTCAGTTGTATATAGTCCTGGGGACCATTCAGGCTTGTTTGCATTTGTGTTCCTCACGTGTGCCCCAAAGAATGAGGTGATTTGATAAAATGCTATGCCCAAGATTACCATCCGAGTGCCGGCGGGGAAGTGGTTCATATAGCCTCGGCTATCACTTCCTTATGTCCGGTCGTGATGGTCAAGCGGATTAAGGCGTCCCTGTACATACCAGTTGTGGGAGTATGGGTTCGAGTCACTTCTGGGGTGTGAGTTTTCAGTTTTATATATATATATATATATATATATATATATATATATATATATATATATATATATATATATATATATATTTATATATATATATATTTATATATGTATATATTGTACCTAGTAGCCAGAACGTTGTACTCGGCCTGCTATGCAAGGCTCTATTTGCCTAATAAGCCAAGTTTTCCTAAATAAATATATTTTCTCAATTTTTTTTCTTATGAAATGATAAAGCTACCCATTTCATTATGTATGAGGTCAATTTTTTTTATTGGAGTTAAAATTAACGTAGATATATGACCGAACCTAACAAACCTTACCTAACCTAACCTATCTTTATAGGTTAGGTTAGGTAGCCGAAAAAGTTAGGTAGTCGAAAAAACAATTAATTCATGAAAACTTGGCTTATTAGGGAAATCGGGCCTTGCATAGTAGGGTGAGAAGTGCGTTCTGGCTACTAGGTACGACATATATATATATATATATATATATATATATATATATATATATATATATATATATATATATATATATATATATATATATATATATATATATATATATATATATATATATTGTGACGGTGTTCCCCCCCATATATTTCTTCCACGCCAGCTGTAAGAATCATATCTACTCTGCCCGAATGTTCTCTGCTTTCCAGAGAACAATTTGGCATATGTGGAAGCATGAGGTGTTCTCGGGTTGGCAAGAAATTAGCAAAAGAAGAGTGTTTTGGCCAGTTGTTTTAGGCCCTTTTGGACGCCAAGATGGCGCCGGCCCCTACGTTTTCCCGCCAAGACGTTATGACGTCAGTGGCACCAGATTGGTCAAGAACGGTGACGTGGTACAGGGAGCCAATGAGAAACGCCCCTGGCAAGTATGACGTCACGAGTGGAAGGGGGTTGAGGTGGCGCGCCCCGTGGCGCCAAGGAGTTAGATACAACACGTCGTCAAGGGCGGACGTGCGATAGGGGGTCCTGTCAGTCTGACAGTTTTTGCCCCTCTCCGATGAATATAAGCATCACCAGTGGTCTGCGAGCATCCTGTGAGGTCTTCCTGAACTCCGTGTGGCGGACAGAAGAAGGAATTGACGGGAAACGAGCAACAAATGCTCCAGTGACAGGTGCTTAGCAAGAGTGGAGCCTGGGCAGTGACGTCAGGGACGACTGTACAGTTTCACCAGTTGGGTGATGACGTAGCGGCTGGGCCAGTTCACCATGAGGAAGGACAAAAACGAAGTAGCTGGGAATACGAACGACTGCAGCCGTAGTTGTGAGGACAAGGCGACGGCCAGGAGACCGACTCCAACCCTTCAAGAGGTTGTGCAGGAGCACGGAAGCTGCAGTGAGAAGCAGCACGAAGAAGACACGTTTTTGGGCCTTGGTTGAAGTCCTGGGAAGAGCATCAGTGTGTGTGGGGGTGTTCCCTACAGCAAGTCGTGAGCCGGGACCAGGAGCTTCAATTGAACCCTCAACAGAGGACGAGTCCACGTCATTGGTGGTGGAAGTAGGTAATTCAGTTTTCCCTCCCATTCCCCTTTAGTTAGCTATTAGCCAGAGTATCTTCAATGTCGTGAGCAGGGCTCACCAATGTCTATGTTTCTAGTAAGACAATTGTGAAGGGAGAGGCTATAGAGCTCTCACGAGATATATATATATTATGTGTGTTCGCACCTGTGGTTTGATGAAGAGATTACTGTGACGAGGACATTTATATCTACATGTCATTTATATCATAAGTTTGTGCCAGGGATATGAAGTATTCAGTATGGTCTCCTTCAGCGCCTTCAGCAGCCAGCACATCTGCTCGTTCATTCCCACATATTCCAACATGGGAGGGGATCCACAGAAACTTGATGACTTCCCTGATTGGTAAGTACTCTCACAGCTCTCTTAATTTCAGCGACTATTGCAAGATTTTCTGCCCGGTTTTTACTTAGGCTTTGCAGTGCTGCTTTTGAATGGGTGCAAATCACTGCACCATTAGTGTTCCGTTCAAGAAACCTTAACGCCATAACAATGGCAGTTAGCTCTGCTTGCGTTGAAGAGGCATAGTTCTCAATACGCGTTTTTTCTTCATTTCTGCATTGGAAAGTATTATCCTGGATTACCGCATATGCTGCACCAGCCCTGCCATTGACAGGATTAGATGACCCGTCAGTGTAGATTTGATCTAGTTCATCTCCGGCTTCTTTATAAATTTCCTCGAGATACTTGTGCCTCATTTCTTGTGGTATCATGTTGGATTAATTTTTCGTTGCCATTTCATTGATGATCTTGCATGAGTCATCCTCCCAGGGAGCTAACCTCTCTACAGGCAGGAACTCACGAGCTTGCTCAAGCAGGTGAAGCTCTTCGAGGTAGCAGACTGATCTTGATGCCATTTTTTGCTTCTCCTGTTTCCCCCTGAAAGTAGCACAGAGCTCAGTTTTTTCTTAGCAATATCATTGTAATGGGGATATCTGGCTATCCTAATTGCAAGCTTAGCATTCAGCTCCTGAATTCTGTTTTTAACACTGGGAAGGGACAACTCCTCTCGTAGATTAGACGTTTTGGCAGTTCTTGGAACTCCAAGAATGATTGTCATAGCTTCATTTTGAATGCTTTCAAGCCTTTTCATATCGCTTTGGGAGTAGGTGCACAGAACTGGTGCGGCATAGTCTATGACAGAGCGCACATAGGCTGTGTACATCATTTTAAGGACGGCAATAGAGGCTCCATGTCCATTCCAGGTCATAGCTTTCAGTTCCCTGAGTCGACTTTTGCATGTTCCTATGAGTTGATTGAGCTCCTCTTTCTTTCCCTTGTTAGAGTCGACAGTGACTCCAAGGTACCGATAGTGGTCAACCCATTCAAGTGTTACACCATTAATTTGCAGTTCTTCATTTGCTCTCCGCTTGTGATGGGAGTATGCCTTCGTCTTGTTTGTGGAGAGAGTGAAACCGAGCTCAATACATTTCCTTCCAAGGAGTTCAATGGACTGTTCAATTTTTCCCAAGGTGGGAGGTTGTATTAGAGCATCATCTGTATATCCCACTTGTTGTGTTCCTTCCGGAAAATCAATATTTGCAATGGCGTTCATAAATATATTGAATAGTGTAGGGCTTAAGACTCTGCCTTGGGGGGGTCCCGAGTTCCACATTCATTGTTCTGGAGACTGCAAACCTTGGCTTTCCTTCCTGTGAGGTAGTCTTCAACCCATTTCATGAGTCTCCCCTTGACACCCATGCATGCAAGCTCGTCCAGGATCGCAATCCCCTGTGCTTTGTCGAAGGCTCCTTTGATGTCAATAAATACAGAGTACCTAGCCGTGTCATTAGCCAAGTAATTAACTATACAATTTGCTGTGCTCCGTCCTTTAACAAAGCCATTGACCCCCTCCCCTAACCTGCCTATTTTGTGCAACAGTCGGTTTAGGATGATCCTTTCAAGCATCTTGCAAGTGCATGACACGAGACTGATAGATCTGTAATTACCAGGGTCATTAGGCTTCGGTATGGGAACAATTATTGCGTGTTTCCATTGTGTGGGCAACACTCCACTTAGGAATGACTTGTTAAACAGGTGGAGTAGTGGATTCCCAGACACTTCACACAGTGCATTGAGTATGTCGTAGGTGACGCCATCTTCACCAGGTGCTGTACTTTTACCCTTTTTCATAGCGCCCCTTACTTCTTGGGCTGTGATTGGTTCCCCATATTCGTCATCGCTAGACAGTGCTCTTGTTATCCTAATTCTTCTGTCATCATGTCGCAGGAGCTGTTCCCTGCTGATTTCTGCAGGGAGGAAGGAGGAGGATGCTGCATCACTCCACTTGTGAATCAGTTCCTCAGCCTTACCCTGGGGGTCTTTGTGAGCCGCAGGCCGGGCTCTGCCCCCCTTAGCTATCTGAATTTTTGCCCACACTTGTCTTGCAGATGTTTCCCGTCCAATAGAGCTAGTGAACTCAAGCCATTGTCTTTCCCGCTCTTTAATCTTCTCTTCCCTGGCTACTTGACACACAGTTTTAAACAACTCTTGGTTACTTTCAGTGGGATGTCTCCGGTACTCTCTACTCATGTCTCGCACATTTGCGTTGAGCATCTTTATGTAATCACTCTCATACCATTTTATTTTCTTCCTCTGAGGGTTACTTCGCCCAGGTGTACGGCGCGGAACTCTTAGACAGCTCTCAATTTGGTGATTAAGGTCATCAACAAATGTGTCAATGTCTTCTGGGATTTGGTATTCCGTGAACCAGTCACTCATCCTGTTTATGAAGTGCGGCCTCATATCTGGTCCGAGTGATAACCTTTTTCTTTTATTTGGTTCTTTCCTTCTCTTGCTCATGTCGATGGTGGTAATCAGTGCCCAATGGTCACTACATAAACTGTGCACAATGTGTGTACTGGCATCCGTGTCCTGTGCATTCAACAGGAGAGCATAGTCTAATCTTCCTCCTCTGAGGTGAGTTGGCTGTTCATCACCCAGGACCCTAAGGTTTTCACTTCCCCTGACAAAGAGTGACAGTTTCCGTCCATTGACATTGGGCTGATGACAGTTGGCACCAAAGTGTGGGTGTCTGGCATTAAGGTCACCGATCAGCAGGGTAGGTTCTTCATTAACAAACTCAGGCAGTGTGTCAAGGTCAAGTTTACTCTGTGGCACATATAGGTTGATTATATGTAGAACATTATTGTTTAAGTGAAGGGTTACTCCCAGTGATTCAAACTCATCCCCCATGTGCAGGTCATCAATAATCTGTGCGGGAATGTTGTTATTTACAAAAGTGATGAGACCCCGTTTTCTTTCCCCATGTGGCAGGGAGAACTTGCGATAACCGCTGAACCTTGGGTTGAAGTCATCACCTACCATCGTCTCCTGTAGCACTATGACGTCAGTTTGGTGTTCACGGACGTACTGTATGGTGTCATTAATTCTATTGCGAACTCCATTACAGTTCCATTGCAGTATAGTGAGATGTTGTTCATTGTGATTATCCATTTTGAGGTTGTTTATCATCAGCTGCACGTGTGTAATTATTATGTTCACATGTGTCATCGTGTATTCCATGGTGTGTGGTGTTACTGTGTGTACTGGCGTTACTGTGTGCACTGGTGTTACTGTGTGTACTGGCATTACTGTGTGTACTGGTGTTACTGTGTGCACTGGTGTTACTGTGTGTACTGGCGTTACTGTGTGCACTGGTGTTACTGTGTGTACTGGCGTTACTGTGTGTACTGGTGTTACTGTGTGCACTGGTGTTACTGTGTGTACTGGCGTTACTGTGTGTACTGGTGTTACTGTGTGCACTGGTGTTACTGTGTGTGTGTGCACTGGTCGTTACTGTGTACACTGGTGTTACTGTGTGCACTGGTGTTACTGTGTACACTGGTGTTACTGTGTGCACTGATGTTACTGTGTGCACTGGTGTTACTGTGTGCACTGGTGTTACTGTGTGCACTGATGTTACTGTGTGCACTGGTGTTACTGTGTGCACTGGTGTTACTGTGTACACTGGTGTTACTGTGTGCACTGGTGTTACTGTGTACACTGGTGTTACTGTGTGCACTGGTGTTGCTGTGTGTGTGTGCACTGGTCGTTACTGTGTGCACTGGTGTTACTGTGTGCACTGGTGTTACTGTGTACACTGGTGTTACTGTGTGCACTGATGTTACTGTGTGCACTGGTGTTACTGTGTACACTGGTGTTACTGTGTGCACTGATGTTACTGTGCGCACTGGTGTTACTGTGTGCACTGGTGTTACTGTGTGCACTTATGTTACTGTGTGCACTGGTGTTACTGTGTGCACTGGTGTTACTGTGTACACTGGTGTTACTGTGTGCACTGGTGTTACTGTGTGCACTGGTGTTACTGTGTACACTGGTGTTACTGTGTGCACTGGTGTTGCTGTGTGTGTGTGCACTGGTCTTTACTGTGTGCACTGGTGTTACTGTGTGCACTGGTGTTACTGTGTACACTGGTGTTACTGTGTGCACTGGTGTCACTGTGTGCATTGGTGTCACTGTGTACACTGGTGTTACTGTGTGCACTGGTGTTACTGTGTGCACTGGTGTTACTGTGTACACTGGTGTTACTGTGTGCACTGATGTTACTGTGTGCACTGGCGTTACTGTGTGCATTGGTGTCACTGTGTACACTGGTGTTACTGTGTGCACTGGTGTTGCTGTGTGTGTGTGCACTGGTCGGTACTGTGTGCACTGGCGTTACTGTGTGCATTGGTGTCACTGTGTACACTGGTGTTACTGTGTGCACTGGTGTTACTGTGTGCACTGGTGTCACTGTGTACACTGGTGTTACTGTGTGCACTGGTGTTACTGTGTGCACTGGTGTCACTGTGTACACTGGTGTTACTGTGTACACTGGTGTTACTGTGTGCACTGGTGTTGCTGTGTGTGTGTGCACTGGTCGTTACTGTGTACACTGATGTTACTGTGTGCACTGGTGTTACTGTGTGCACTGGTGTTACTGTGTACACTGGTGTTACTGTGTACACTGGTGTTACTGTGTGCACTGGTGTTACTGTGTGCACTGGTGTTACTGTGTGCACTGGTGTTACTGTGTGCACTGGTGTCACTGTGTACACTGGTGTTACTGTGTGCACTGGTGTTACTGTGTGCACTGGTGTTACTGTGTGCACTGGTGTTACTGTGTACACTGGTGTTACTGTGTACACTGGTGTTACTGTGTGCACAGGTGTTACTGTGTACACTGGTGTTACTGTGTACAGTGATGTTACTGTGTGCACTGGTGTTACTGTGTGCACTGGTGTCACTGTGTACACTGGTGTTACTGTGTGCACTGGTGTTACTGTGTGCACTGGTGTTACTGTGTGCACTGGTGTTACTGTGTACACTGGTGTTACTGTGTGCACTGGTGTTGCTGTGTGTGTGTGCACTGGTCGTTACTGTGTGCACTGGTGTTACTGTGTGCACTGGTGTTACTGTGTACACTGGTGTTACTGTGTGCACTGGTGTTACTGTGTGCATTGGTGTCACTGTGTACACTGGTGTTACTGTGTGTACTGGCGTCACTGTGTACACTGGTGTTACTGTGTGCACTGGTGTTACTGTGTACACTGGTGTTACTGTGTGCACTGGTGTCACTGTGTACACTGGTGTTACTGTGTGCACTGGTGTTACTGTGTGCACTGGTGTTACTGTGTACACTGGCGTTACTGTGTGCATTGGTGTCACTGTGTACACTAGTGTTACTGTGTGTACTGGCGTCACTGTGTGCACTGGTGTTACTGTGTGCACTGGTGTTACTGTGTGTACTGGCGTTACTGTGTGTACTGGCGTTACTGTGTGTACTGGCGTTACTGTGTGCATTGGTGTCACTGTGTACACTGGTGTTACTGTGTGTACTGGTGTTACTGTGTGCACTGGTGTTACTGTGTGTACTGGCGTTACTGTGTGTACTGGCGTTACTGTGTGCATTGGTGTCACTGTGTACACTGGTGTTACTGTGTGTACTGGTGTTACTGTGTGTACTGGTGTTACTGTGTGTACTGGTGTTACTGTGTACACTGGTGTCACTGTGTGGACTGGTGTCACTGTGTGCACTGGCGTTACTGTGTACACTGGCATTACTGTGTGCACTGGTGTGCTGGTGTCCTGGTTGTGTCTGCTGACGTACCTCGGCAGTATGTGTTGCATCATCTTGCACCAGGCTCTGGCTTGCAGGACCTCCACTTGATGGACTCTGCTGTTGCAGGATTTGGAGGATTTGTTCCTGAGTCGTCTTAATCTGGCAGAGGGCTTTCTCAAGTTCCGTCTGCTTTTGCAATATTTGGCGGACGACTGGATGAGATCTTATCATGCGGTCTAATATTGCTGCAACACAAACCTGAGTGACGACCTCCTGGGGGTCAGGAGTGCCTGGAGGGGGAGGCAGATGGGAGACAGTGGAGGGGTCTGATTCATTGGTATGGATTGGGAGGTTAGGTGGTGGTGGTGGTGTGACACCGTGGGTAGAGATTGAGGTGTGGGTGGGTGGGTTCCCTGGAGGGGAAAGAGGTGGGAAGGCCTTTGGGATGGGGGAGAGGTGGTGGCTGGCTATACCGCCCCCGCCCCATGCCAGATTCCCCAACCCCTGGGTTCCCCTGTTCACTGAGTGATCACTACCCAAGACTGTTGTCGGTCTACTGTGAGCTGGACCCTGGGCTGGTCCCTGAACTGGTCCCTGAACTGGACCCTGGGCTGGTCCCTGAACTGGACCCTGGCTTGCTGTGGTACTGTTAACGGAGCTGTTCCCGCCCCTGTTCACTGGTCCACCTGCGGTTTGATTCGGTTGTTTCGAGCCCAGCCATGTAGGCCTCGCGCTGCAATACCTGTTCCAAGCATGGTGGGGGTTGCTTGCAGTTGACACATTTAGGTGTTACCCCGCCACCCCCACCCGGTGCAAGCCTAGCTAGGCACTGCTTGGTGTCGTGAGAGCCACTGCAACACCCACACCTAATTGGGCGATCACATTGCCACGTTCTGTGATCCCACCGTTGACAGTTGCCACACAAGAACGGGCTGCCAATATACCTCTTCACTTTGCACTCCCTCATGCCTGGTATTTTAATGACTTGGGGCAGGTCTCCCTTCCATGAAATTGCTTGATTTTTGGCCAGTCCCCCTGGTCCAGTGTTGCACTCGACCCAAACAATCTGTTCATGGTCCTTGAGAAATTCCACGTCAACATGAATACTATAGTTCTTAATTATAATTTTAGTTTGTCTTGTCTGTGGGTTTGCTTCCAACAATTTAACATTCTTACCTTGATACTCAAGACTGGTCTCTGTGCTCTGTCTCTGTGATGGATTGTTGAGGCGCTGGCGGCCTCAACAATCCATCTGTACTTCTCTGCTGCTGGCAATCCCATTGCAGGAAAAATTAGGGTGTGCCACTCACTGTCTTCGTCTTGTCGTTGTTGTTGTTGAGGTTGCTGTTGCTGCTCATCCTGTCGCTGTAACTTGTCCCGTTTCTGCCTTGGACTAGGCAGTAACCATCATCTGATGTAGAGTCACCTGTAACAGTACTGTTGGAGGGCCCCGGGTTGGGATCCTCACCGGAGGGCCCCGGGTGGGGATTAGCACCCGGGGGGGGGGGGGCGTTATGGTTTCCGGGCACACCAGCCATGGTCACTTGTCTAAAAGTCTTACTCCTCGTGTCAACCATCTATTTGCTGCGGCTCACTTCATGTGTTGTTAGGCGGTATGTCTTCAACACTGCACTCTGCCCTACACACACACATGTACATATAGACACCTACAAGGCACAAGGTTTACACCCACACGTAGTATAGGGGCACTATATGGGGGTGTCCTGGCAGTCTCTTGTGTAAACACACTAGTCGCACACACAAACCGCGACCTTGGGTAGGGAGGGCACAAAGACTATTTTTCACATGCGTGGTGCCCGAGGCTCCAGGTACCATGGGGCGGCCCACCTACCTCACAACTCTCCCCTCAGCAGGCCTCGATATTGCCACATTAACAATTACTGCCTTAATTTCTGGCCAATCCACACATCCAGGGCCACAGTTGGTAGGAGGGGCGGTGCACACTTAGTAACGCTGTAGCTGACCTATTTGGCGCACTGAAGACTAGAAGTTAGGCCTAGGCCTATGTGAAACAGGAGGATGAATACATCCTGCCTGCTCCTCTACAATTTTGACTCATTGCTGACCAGGATGGTTGGTGGGGAGTGTTGCATCATGAACAGTACCAGGATGGTAGGGTTATCTTGAGAGGATTTCGGGGCGTTTTAGTGTCCCCTCGGCCCGGTCCTCGACCAGGCCTCCACCTCCAGGAAGCAGCCTGTGACAACTGACTAACACCCAGGTACCTATTTTACTCTTAGGTAACAGGGGCATGGGGTGAAAGAAATTCTGCCCATTGTTTCTCGCCGGCGCCTGGGATCGAACCCAGGATCACAAGTCTAGCGAACTGTCCGCTCGGCCGACCGGCTCCCCTACTGCTCGGCCGACCTACAGGGTGTGGAGTGTTGCAGTGTAAACAGTACCAGGATTGTTAGTGCGGAGTGTTACAGCATGAACAGTACCAGGATGGTGGTGGTGAGTATTGCATTGTGAAGAGTACCCGGATTGTGAGAGGGGATTGTAGCACCATTAACAGTACCAGGATGTATTATCCTGGTACTAGACAGTGCTAATACAATATATTATTGTATTAGGTGGGAAGTCTTGCAGCTCGAACAGTACCAGGATGATGAGTGGGGAGTGTTGCAGTGTGAACAGTTCAAGGATGGTGGGTGGTGGGTGTTGCACCATGAACAGTACCAGGATGGTGGGTGGTGAGTGTTGCACCATGAACAGTTCCTGGATGGTGGGTGGTGAGTGTTGCACCATGAACAGTACCAGGATGGTGGGTGGGGAGTGTTGCACCATGAACAGTACCAGGATGGTGGGTGGGGAGTGTTGCACCATGAACAGTACCAGGATGGTGGGTGGGGAGTGTTGCACCATGAACAGTACCAGGATGGTGGGTGGGTAGTGTTGCACCATGAACAGTACCTGGATGGTGGGTGGGGAGTGTTGCATCATGAACAGTACCTGGATGGTGGGTGGTGAGTGTTGCACCATGAACAATACGATGATGACGGGTTATCTTGAGATGATTTCGGGGCTTTTAGTGTCCCCGATGCCCGGTCCTCGACCAGGCCTCCACCCCCAGGAAGCAGCCCGTGACAGCTGACTAACACCCAGGTACCTATTTTACTGCTAGGTAACAGGGGCATAGGATGAAAGAAACTCTGGCCATGGTTTCTCGCCGGTGCCTGGGATCGAACCTAGGACCACAGGATCACAAGACCAGCGTGCTGTCCGCTCGGCCGACCGGCTCCCCCCGGTGGGTGGGGGAGTGTTGCTCCATGAACAGCACCAGGATGGTGGATGGGGAGTATTGCAGTGTGAAAAGTACCTGGATGATTATGGGTTGGGAGTGTTGTACCTTGAACAGTACCTACATGGTATTAGGGGAGTGTTGCATCATAAACAGTACTTGGAAGGTGGGTGCGGAGCGTTGCATCATGAACAATACCTAGATGGTAGGATGGGAGTAGTAGTGTAAACCGGGCCAACTCGCTGCAATTTTGCTTTTTCTGACTGCAGCGAGTTGGCCCCTGGGTTTTCACCAGGCCAACTCGCTTCAATTTTGCTTTTTCCGACTGCATCGAGTTGGCCCCTGGGTTTTACGAACTTTTTTCACAAGCCGGTCATTGGCCCCTGGGTTTTACGAACTGTTTTCACCATGCCAGTCATTGGCCCCTGCCATTTACGCTCAAGGGGATTAAACGGCCGCCTCCAGTCATCCCAAAATTTCGTTAGCTCAGTGACCCTGCACCGGCATGTTAAAGGGGATTAAAAAGCCGGTCATTGGCCCCAGGGTTTTCTCGAATTTTCTTTCGAGGCCGGTCTACGCACCCTGAGTTTTCTCGAATCAACTTGCCTGGGGGATTAAAAGGCAAGCTCCTGGCGTACCCAAATTTCGTTACCCCAGTGACCCTGCACAGACATTGCTAATGGTCAATGACGTCACCAGCTAGCCGCTCAGCGTTCCTGCACCGGCACGTTCAAGGGGATTAAAAAGCCGGTCTATGAGTCGTGTGTTTTGCGATACAACAGTGACCTTGAAACCTAATGTAAAATACCATCATCCCTAGTCTATTTTTAATTTTATATTTACTTCCAACCATCGCCCATTACATTTATCAAAGGGTATCATGTATGTGAGGGAAGAACATAACTTCAGCACTGCAAGAAGTTATGTGTGTATTTTCAAGTTCGTCCCCTGCTGCCTGTACTTACCCAGGTCTTTTTTCCTAAATATAAAACTTATCCAATTCATTCCTATTCTGTTTCATGTTAATACGTTTAATAGGTTATTAATATTCCCCTTTACTATGACCATTCAGTCACACCTCTATCATGTCACCCCTATTTCTTCTTCGTCGTCGTTCTAGAGAATGTAATTTGAGCTTGGACAATCTTTCTTGAATGATCGTTTATTATGCATAGGGCAAAAAATAAAATGAAAAAACTGCTATCAGTCGTTTATATGAAAAAACAGAGCCCTGGGCATTGGTGATTTCAATGCGTGTTCAGTAGTAAACCAATATTGTCCTTAACCGCATACACGTCTTACATTCGCTCAAAACATACCTCCCACACCTTGCTGTGGCATATAATAAAAAAAACTCATTCAGTAAAAGCAAGCCTCTCATGTTTTAAAATAAGGCCTTCTGCGGCGCGAGGCGCGCTAAATGCGGATCCCAGGAGGTTCACACATAAGTGTGAACTCTTAATCTGGCTTAATACCTCAACTGTACTCTGTACTTCATCAAAGTTGATATTCAGCTACAATAGCTCGTATTTTCGCTCATTGCTTATATTTTCTGTTATTTATAAACCCGATCAAACCATCCTAACCTAACCTAACCTAACTTATTATATATAACAAACAAATACATTCTACAGAACAGTTATTGTTATTGTTTAGTGACATCGTGAAAAGCCGCCTCAGGTATAGGGACAAGGTATTGCTGGCCATTAGCACATAGGTGTCAAGGTATCACAGCACCTGACTGGCCAACTATGTGTGACGTCACCAGATGACCAATGCGGCCTTTAGCGTTCTACTGACATATGTATTTAATGTTATTATTCAAAAATGAGTAGACTAGCCATCCCCACCTAACCTAATCAGAGGACTAAGAATATACATTTTAGTCATCCACAACTGTAATCATTATTCAGTGATAAGTTCAAAAGTATAACAGCAGCCCAAATGTCGTACTGCAATTTTAGCAGAATCGTACATCTGGCAGCATAGCAGGTGAGCTGAACATAAGAATAAAGGTAACTGCAGAGGTCCTATTGGCCCATACGAGGCAGCTCCTATATATTTCCACCCAATCTCATTCATGTCCACCCTATGCTGAAAACAACCAAGGGATCCCACTTAAAGCATTAGTTTACAAAAATAGTTTTAATAAATAGCTCTTATTCTAGTTTTATACACAACAGCAATTATGAAACCCTATAGCTAGATATTCTACTATAATCCACAAGTAGTTACCACACATCTGGCAGTACAGCGGATTAGTGGCTGTGTTCATAGGCTAGTCAACTGTCCTCACATCCATCAAATAGCTATCCAAATGTCGCACCTCAATTCATCCATCTAGCAACTCAGCTAGATGCTAGCCACTATATTCATAGGCTAATCATTTCTACACCTCAAAAAATCCTAGATTTGCTACGCAAATCAGGTAACTTGTTTCTAAACCAACAGTCGCAAATACAAGCATACATACCTACTCATACTCCACAACCTATATACATTCATAGATAATAGCCTAGTTTTTTTGCCACCATTTCCCCATTAATCAGATGCAATTTATGCCATGCACACAGAAAATACAGGAACTACACACCAAATATGCCATTTATTCACAAAATATATATTATTTACACTCAAAATATGCCATCACACAAAAATATGTCATTTATAGACAAAAATATAACATTCACATGCAAAAATATGTCAGTTGGACATGAAAATGTAGCATTTACACAATATTGCATGGACACTCAGAGTATGACATTTACACAAAGTACAGTATTTTGCACAAATATATCAAAATGCTTATGCATTTAGACAAATCAAAAATGCGCTTTCACTAAAATTACACAATTTCACAAACATAATTTTCACAAAATACCCACACATTGTCTCATAAACCAAAATACACTTACACCATGAAGATCTATTTTATCAGATTACAGAGCTTACACAAAATACACAATTTTCACACACAAATACAGTTGCACCAGTTCCACTTCAACAAATATTAAAAACACAACTTGCATAAATGCACTATTATCACAAAAATTATTATAAAACATGGACAATTAATACACAGTTTGTGTAATTATTTTACATCTTTGCACAATTAATACAAGAAAACTTGCTATATAATTACTCAACTTGCACAATGACAATCAATACACAAAGGTATAAATAAACAATTCGTCCATATGCAACTACACAACATGCGCAATTAATACACAACTTATACAAATATTACACATCTTTCATAATTATTACACAACTTGTACAAATGCATATCTAGCACAAATATGTACAATACATATCTACCCCAAATACGAAAATACACAACTAGCATAAATACACGATTTACACAAATACAATTGCGACAGTTACACAACTTGCTCAAAAATATAATCAATACACAACTTACCAAAATATGAACAATACATAACTAGCACATATTCATTAAATACACAACTAAGCAATTTCCGCAAATACACATACAAAAACATATACAATTAATACATACAACTTGCACAAAACATTACACAATTTATAGAAATATAATCAATACATAATTGCAATAATCATACAACTTATGCAAAATACATAATCTGCACAATTAATACACAAGTATATTAATTGTGCTATATATGTACAAACACAACCAACTGGGTCAAACAATACACAATTTGCATGATATTTTTCTGGGTATATTTAGGACATTAATTATAATATGCTGAGTTTAACCAACTCCCCAAAAGTCAGAATTTCACATATAAAAATGGTGTATATGACTTCCGATGAGCTCAATATATAACACATTCTTTTTCCATTAAGATATCAACATTATTAGTGCTAAACTATTCATCTAACATATGTACACTGTTTTTATGTCTTATTAATACCTTCCTTGTTACATCCTCTCCAATCAGACCACCCATATTTATGTATTTATTCAAACCATCTAACAGACTTATTTGTTCTAGCCTTAGTTATGTTAGGGCAGGTGGGGTTAGGTGAAGTCAGTATTTTCTATGATAATTTTAGACAAATTTGCTATATCTTATCAAAATGCATCTTGTTAAAACTTAAATTCATCTAAATCTATAAAAATATACTTATACTACGCAAATTTGACTAAATTCAACCTAGCTAAACTAACTAAATATGAGCATCCCATATCCTCACATACAAGCCTATGTCGCCTCTGTCCATACATTATATGAGTCTGCCATATAGCTCGAACCCCAAATAGGAAAATTTACACTATTTCATAAAACATGCTAGTTCATTACCCTAAGATATTATATATGTCCTTCCCTACACGACCTCACCTAACCTGACCTGGCATAATCAAACCTAGATTTAGTTCATTAGTTCAAGTTGGTGAAATTTAAGCTATGCCACTTTAATTCGACATAATTTATGGCAATTTCCACCAAATATACCCAAATGTTGCGTAGCATAGCCCTGCCAAAGCCCATTTTCTCCTATTCCATACTACCCTACACAACCTCACCTAACCTGACCTAGCATATCCAAACCTGGATTTGGTTAAAGTTGGCGAAATTTATACTATGCCACCTAAATATGACCTAATTTAAGGCAATTTCCACCAAATATACCCAAATGTTGTGTATCATAGCATCACCAAAGCCCATTTTTACCTACATTTTCTCCTATTCCATCCTACCCTACACAACCACACCTAACCTATCCTAGCATATCCAAACCTGGATTTGGTTAAAGTCTGAGAAATTTAAGTTATCCCACATAAATTCGACCTAATTTAAGGCAATTCCCACCAAATATCCCCAAATGTCACGTATCACAGCACTGCCAAAGCCCATTTTTACCTACATTTTCTCCTATTCCATCCTACCCTATGCAACCTTTCCTAACCTATCCTACCATATCCAAACTTATATTTGGTTAAAGTCTGCGAAATTTAAGCTTTCCCACCTAAATTCTATCTAATTTAAGGCAATTCCCACCAAATATATCCAAATGTTCTGTATCACAGCACTGCCAAAGCCCATTTTTACCTACATTTTCTCCTATTCCATCCTACCCTACGCAACCTTACCTAACCTATCCTAGCATATCCAAACCTAGATTTGGTTAAAGTCGGCGAAATTTAAGTTATCCCATATAAATTTGACCTAATTTAAGACAATTTCCACCAAATATACCCAAAAATGTTTTGGAACATAGCACAGCCAAAGCTCATTTTAGCTGAGTTTTCACCTATTCCAACCTGCCCTAGCCAACCCTACCCATCCTCTCCTGGTATATCCAAAGTCAGATTTGATTATAGTTGGCAAAATTTATGCCTTTCCCACCTAAATTTTACCTAATTTATGCCAATTTCCACCGAATATACCCAAATGTTTTGTATCTTAGCATGGTCAAAGTTCATTTCACCCAAGTTTTTCACCTATTCCATCTTACCTTACACAGCCTTACCTAACCTGACCTAGCATATCCCAAGCTAGATTTGATTAGAGTTCGTGAAATTTATGCTTACTCACCTAAATTCAACCTAATTTAAAACAATTTCTACCCAATATATCCCAAAATGATTTGTTACATAGCTCAGCCAAAGACCATTTTACCCGAGTTTTCACATATTCCAACCTACCCTACATAGCCTTACCTATCCCTGACCTAGCAGATTTGATTAAAGTTGAGGAAATTCAAGCTATCGCCATCAAATTGGAGACAATTTCCACCAAATATGCCTAAATGTTGTGTATCATAGCACAGCCAAAACCCATTTTACCCACATTTTCATCCATTCCATCTAAACCTGGACCTAGCCTCTGATACTACATATACTCAGAGAAGTTATGTTTTTTGGATATGAACCTAAATGCCCGTGCCTAACCTGCAAGAGTCTTGGAGCTTTGTTGAATATTTTATCTATTTTTCTTCGAAACTGAAGTTTTGGATATGAACCTATCCGCACTGTGCCTAACCTGCTAGGTTCTTTGTTGAACATTGTAACCATATTCATAGAAAATTGATGTTTTGGATATGGACCTAGCAGTCCCTCTCCTTTAAAACTTGGAACTGTGTTCAATATTGTAGATATAGTGTTGGGTATGTGTTTTGTTTTTACACATCAACCCAACCGTCCTGGACCTAACCTCCCTTCATCTAACTTCAAATTTATCGTAAATATGGAAGGACGTGTTGTTTGTGCAACAACCCAACCGTCCTTGACCTAACCTCCATTTATCAAACTTCAAATTTATCATAAATATGGGAGGACCGTGCTATTTGTGCATCAACCCTGCCGTCCTGGGCCTAACCTCCCCTTATCTAACTTCAATTTTATTGTATTTATGGGAAGGTGTTGTTTATGCATCAACCCAACCTCTGATACACGAATCTTGGTTCAATATTGCATCATACTCGTACCATATTTTTTCACATAATTCAACCATCCTCAACCTAACCTCTATTACCTGGGGGAGGGAGGATAATGGAAAATATGATAATAATGGGAATTTTCTCTACATCAGTTCAACTTAACCATCCTTAACCTAACCTTAGTTAGAAAGGGATATAACTCACCAAAACTATTTAATTACCATTTACCCAATTTTCCTTATCCTAACCTATAACTAGAGGGGTTTAGACCCCCCTTTACCTCGAAATTAAAGTATAGGGTAAATTAGGGAATGTTAGGTTTATATGTGAAAATATATTCCTACCTTAAATATATAGTATAATTTCGAGGTAAAGGGGGGTCTAAACCCTCTAGTTATAGGTTAGGATAAGGAAAATTGGGTAAATGGTAATTAAATAGTTTTGGTGAGTTATATCCCTTTCTAACTAAGGTTAGGTTAAGGATGGTTAAGTTGAACTGATGTAGAGAAAATTCCCATTATTATCATATTTTCCATTATCCTCCCTCCCCCAGGTAATAGAGGTTAGGTTGAGGATGGTTGAATTATGTGAAAAAAATATGCTACAAGTATGATGTAATATTGAACCAAGATTCGTGTATCAGAGGTTGGGTTGATGCATAAACAACACCTTCCCATAAATACAATAAATTTGAAGTTAGATAAAGGGAGGTTAGGCCCAGGACGGCAGGGTTGATGCACAAATAACACGGTCCTTCCATATTTATGATAAATTTGAAGTTTGATAAATGGAGGTTAGGTCAAGGACGGTTGGGTTGATGCACAAACAACACGTTCCTTCCATATTTACGATAAATTTGAAGTTAGATGAAGGGAGGTTAGGTCCAGGACGGTTGGGTTGTTGCACAAACAACACGTCCTTCCATATTTACGATAAATTTGAAGTTAGATGAAGGGAGGTTAGGTCCAGGACGGTTGGGTTGATGTGTAAAAACAAAACACATACCCAACACTATATCTACAATATTGAACACAGTTCCAAGTTTTAAAGGAGAGGGACTGTTAGGTCCATATCCAAAACATCAATTTTCTATGAATATGGTTACAATGTTCAACAAAGAACCTAGCAGGTTAGGCACAGTGCGGATAGGTTCATATCCAAAACTTCAGTTTCGAAGAAAAATAGATAAAATATTCAACAAAGCTCCAAGACTCTTGCAGGTTAGGCACAGGCATTTAGGTTCATATCCAAAAAACATAACTTCTCTGAGTATATGTAGTATCAGAGGCTAGGTCCAGGTTTAGATGGAATGGATGAAAATGTGGGTAAAATGGGTTTTGGCTGTGCTATGATACACAACATTTAGGCATATTTGGTGGAAATTGTCTCCAATTTGATGGCGATAGCTTAAATTTCCCCAACTTTAATCAAATCTGCTAGGTCAGGGATAGGTAAGGCTATGTAGGGTAGGTTGGAATATGTGAAAACTCGGGTAAAATGGTCTTTGGCTGAGCTATGTAACAAATCATTTTGGGATATATTGGGTAGAAATTGTCTTAAATTAGGTTGAATTTAGGTGAGTAAGCATAAATTTCACGAACTCTAATCAAATCTAGCTTGGGATATGCTAGGTCAGGTTAGGTAAGGCTGTGTAAGGTAAGATGGAATAGGTGAAAAACTTGGGTGAAATGAACTTTGACCATGCTAAGATACAAAACATTTGGGTATATTCGGTGGAAATTGGCATAAATTAGGTAAAATTTAGGTGGGAAAGGCATAAATTTTGCCAACTATAATCAAATCTGACTTTGGATATGCCAGGAGAGGCCGGGTAGGTATGTCTAGGGCAGGTTGGAATAGGTGAAAACTCAGCTAAAATAAACTTTGACCATGCTAAGATACAAAAACATTTGGGTATATTCGGTGGAAATTGTCTTAAATTAGGTAAAATTTAGGTTGGAAAGGCATAAATTTTGCCAACTAAAATCAAATCTGACTTTCGATATGCCAGGAGAGGATGGGTAGGGTTGTCTAGGGCAGGTTGGAATAGGTGAAAACTCAGCTAAAATGAGCTTTGGCCGTGCTATGTTCCAAAACATTTTTGGGTATATTTGGTGGAAATTGTCTTAAATTGGGTCAAATTTATATGGGATAACTTAAATTTCGCCGACTTTAACCAAATCTAGTTTTCGATATGCTAGGATAAGTTAGGTAAGGTTGCATAGGGTAGGATGGAATAGGAGAAAATGTAGGTAAAAATGGGCTTTGGCAGTGCTGTGATACAGAACATTTGGATATATTTGGTGGGAATTGCCTAAAATTAGATAGAATTTAGGTGGCATAGCATAAATTTCGCCAACTTTAACCAAATCCAGGTTTGGATATGCTAGGTCAGGTTAGGTGAGGTTGTGTAGGGTAGTATGGAATAGGAGAAAATGGGCTTTGGCAGGGCTATGCTACGCAACATTTGGGTATATTTGGTGGAAATTGCCATAAATTATGTCGAATTAAAGTGGCATAGCTTAAATTTCACCAACTTGAACTAATGAACTAAATCTAGGTTTGATTATGCCAGGTCAGGTTAGGTGAGGTCGTGTAGGGAAGGACATATATAATATCTTAGGGTAATGAACTAGCATGTTTTATGAAATAGTGTAAATTTTCCTATTTGGGGTTCGAGCTATATGGCAGACTCATATAATGTATGGACAGAGGCGACATAGGCTTGTATGTGAGGATATGGGATGCTCATATTTAGTTAGTTTAGCTAGGTTGAATTTAGTCAAATTTGCGTAGTATAAGTATATTTTTATAGATTTAGATGAATTTAAGTTTTAACAAGATGCATTTTGATAAGATATAGCAAATTTGTCTAAAATTATCATAGGAAATACTGACTTCACCTAACCCCCACCTGCCCTAACATAACTAAGGCTAGAACAAATAAGTCTGTTAGATGGTTTGAATAAATACATAAATATGGGTGGTCTGATTGGAGAGGATGTAACAAGGAAGGTATTAATAAGACATAAAAACAGTGTACATATGTTAGATGAATAGTTTAGCACTAATAATGTTGATATCTTAATGGAAAAAGAATGTGTTATATATTGAGCTCATCGGAAGTCATATACACCATTTTTATATGTGAAATTCTGACTTTTGGGGAGTTGGTTAAACTCAGCATATTATAATTAATGTCCTAAATATACCCAGAAAAATATCATGCAAATTGTGTATTGTTTGACCCAGTTGGTTGTGTTTGTACATATATAGCACAATTAATATACTTGTGTATTAATTGTGCAGATTATGTATTTTGCATAAGTTGTATGATTATTGCAATTATGTATTGATTATATTTCTATAAATTGTGTAATGTTTTGTGCAAGTTGTATGTATTAATTGTATATGTTTTTGTATGTGTATTTGCGGAAATTGCTTAGTTGTGTATTTAATGAATATGTGCTAGTTATGTATTGTTCATATTTTGGTAAGTTGTGTATTGATTATATTTTTGAGCAAGTTGTGTAAATGTCGCAATTGTATTTGTGTAAATCGTGTATTTATGCTAGTTGTGTATTTTCGTATTTGGGGTAGATATGTATTGTACATATTTGTGCTAGATATGCATTTGTACAAGTTGTGTAATAATTATGAAAGATGTGTAATATTTGTATAAGTTGTGTATTAATTGCGCATGTTGTGTAGTTGCATATGCATGAATTGCATGAATTGTTTATTTATCATATCATAGAAAATACTGACTTCACCTAACCCCCACCTGCCCTAACATAACTAAGGCTAGAACAAATAAGTCTGTTAGATGGTTTGAATAAAAACATATAAATACATATTCATTATTTGCATGAATTGTTTATTTATTCCTTTGTGTATTGATTGTCATTGTGCAAGTTGAGTAATTATATAGCAAGTTTTCTTGTATTAATTGTGCAAAGACGTAAAATAATTACACAAACTGTGTATTAATTGTCCATGTTTTATAATAATTTTTGTGATAATAGTGCATTTATGCAAGTTGTGTTTTTAATATTTGTTGATGTGGAACTGGTGCAACTGTATTTGTGTGTGAAAATTGTGTATTTTGTGTAAGCTCTGTAATCTGATAAAATAGATCTTCATGGTGTAAGTGTATTTTGGTTTATGAGACAATGTGTGGGTATTTTGTGAAAATTATGTTTGTGAAATTGTGTAATTTTAGTGAAAGCGCATTTTTGATTTGTCTAAATGCATAAGCATTTTGATATATTTGTGCAAAATACTGTACTTTGTGTAAATGTCATACTCTGAGTGTCCATGCAATATTGTGTAAATGCTACATTTTCATGTCCAACTGACATATTTTTGCATGTGAATGTTATATTTTTGTCTATAAATGACATATTTTTGTGTGATGGTATATTTTGAGTGTAATTAATATATATTTTGTGAATAAATGGCATATTTGGTGTGTAGTTGCTGTATTTTCTGTGTGCATGGCATAAATTGCATCTGATTAATGGGGAAATGGTGGCAAAAAAACTAGGCTATTATCTATGAATGTATATAGGTTGTGGAGTATGAGTAGGTATGTATGCTTGTATTTGCGACTGTTGGTTTAGAAACAAGTTACCTGATTTGCGTAGCAAATCTAGGATTTTTTGAGGTGTAGAAATGATTAGCCTATGAATATAGTGGCTAGCATCCAGCTGAGTTGCTAGATGGATGAATTGAGGTGCGACATTTGGATAGCTATTTGATGGATGTGAGGACAGTTGACTAGCCTATGAACACAGCCACTAATCCGCTGTACTGCCAGATGTGTGGTAACTACTTGTGGATTATAGTAGAATATCTAGCTATAGGGTTTCATAATTGCTGTTGTGTATAAAACTAGAATAAGAGCTATTTATTAAAACTATTTTTGTAAACTAATGCTTTAAGTGGGATCCCTTGGTTGTTTTCAGCATAGGGTGGACATGAATGAGATTGGGTGGAAATATATAGGAGCTGCCTCGTATGGGCCAATAGGACCTCTGCAGTTACCTTTATTCTTATGTTCAGCTCACCTGCTATGCTGCCAGATGTACGATTCTGCTAAAATTGCAGTACGACATTTGGGCTGCTGTTATACTTTTGAACTTATCACTGAATAATGATTACAGTTGTGGATGACTAAAATGTATATTCTTAGACCTCTGATTAGGTTAGGTGGGGATGGCTAGTCTACTCATTTTTGAATAATAACATTAAATACATATGTCAGTAGAACGCTAAAGGCCGCATTGGTCATCTGGTGACGTCACACGTAGTTGGCCAGTCAGGTGCTGTGATACCTTGACACCTATGTGCTAATGGCCAGCAATACCTTATCCCTATACCTGAGGCGGCTTTTCACGATGTCACTAAACAATAACAATAACTGTTCTGTAGAATGTATTTGTTTGTTATATATAATAAGTTAGGTTAGGTTAGGTTAGGTTAGGTTAGGATGGTTTGATCGGGTTTATAAATAACAGAAAATATAAGCAATGAGCGAAAATACGAGCTATTGTAGCTGAATATCAACTTTGATGAAGCACAGAGTACAGTTGAGGTATTAAGCCAGATTAAGAGTTCACACTTATGTGTGAACCTCCTGGGATCCGCATTTAGCGCGCCTCGCGCCGCAGAAGGCCTTATTTTAAAACATGAGAGGCTTGCTTTTACTGAATGAGTTTTTTTTATTATATGCCACAGCAAGGTGTGGGAGGTATGTTTTGAGCGAATGTGAGACGTGTATGCGGTTAAGGACAATATTGGTTTACTACTGAACACGCATTGAAATCACCAATGCCCAGGGCTCTGTTTTTTCATATAAACGACTGATAGCAGTTTTTTCATTTTATTTTTTGCCCTATGCATAATAAACGATCCTTCAAGAAAGATTGTCCAAGCTCAAATTACATTCTCTAGAACGACGACGAAGAAGAAATAGGGGTGACATGATAGAGGTGTGACTGAATGGTCATAGTAAAGGGGAATATTAATAACCTATTAAACGTATTAACATGAAACAGAATAGGAATGAATTGGATAAGTTTTATATTTAGGAAAAAAGACCTGGGTAAGTACAGGCAGCAGGGGACGAACTTGAAAATACACACATAACTTCTTGCAGTGCTGAAGTTATGTTCTTCCCTCACATACATGATACCCTTTGATAAATGTAATGGGCGATGGTTGGAAGTAAATATAAAATTAAAAATAGACTAGGGATGATGGCATTTTACATTAGGTTTCAAGGTCACTGTTGTATCGCAAAACACACGACTCATAGACCGGCTTTTTAATCCCCTTGAACGTGCCGGTGCAGGAACGCTGAGCGGCTAGCTGGTGACGTCATTGACCATTAGCAATGTCTGTGCAGGGTCACTGGGGTAACGAAATTTGGGTACGCCAGGAGCTTGCCTTTTAATCCCCCAGGCAAGTTGATTCGAGAAAACTCAGGGTGCGTAGACCGGCCTCGAAAGAAAATTCGAGAAAACCCTGGGGCCAATGACCGGCTTTTTAATCCCCTTTAACATGCCGGTGCAGGGTCACTGAGCTAACGAAATTTTGGGATGACTGAAGGCGGCCGTTTAATCCCCTTGAGCGTAAATGGCAGGGGCCAATGACTGGCATGGTGAAAACAGTTCGTAAAACCCAGGGGCCAATGACCGGCTTGTGAAAAAAGTTCGTAAAACCCAGGGGCCAACTCGATGCAGTCGGAAAAAGCAAAATTGAAGCGAGTTGGCCTGGTGAAAACCCAGGGGCCAACTCGCTGCAGTCGGAAAAAGCAAGATTGCAGCAAGTTGGCCCGGTGAAAACCCAGGGGCCAACTCGCTGCAGTCAGAAAAAGCAAAATTGCAGCGAGTTGGCCCGGTTTACACTACTGGGAGTGTTGTAGTGTGAACAGTAACCTGATGGTGGGTGGGGAGTGTTGTACCATAAACAGTACCAGGATGGTGGTTGCGGAGTGTTGCAGTGTAAACAATACCAGAATAGTGGGTGGGAGAGTTTTACAGTGTGAACATTTCTTGGATGATATTCATGGAGTGTTCCAGTGTGAACAGTACAAGAATGGTGTGTGGGGAGTGTTGCATCGGGACCAGTACCTTGATGGTGGGTGGGGAGTGTTGCTTTCATAAACAGTACCAGGATTCTGGGTGGGGAGTGTTGCTTTCATAAACAGTACCAGGATTCTGGGTGGGGAGTGTTGCTTTCATAAACAGTACCAGGATTCTGGGTGGGGAGTGTTGCTTTCATAAACAGTACCAGGATTCTGGGTGGGGAGTGTTGCTTTCATAAACAGTACCATCGAGGGTGAGGGTGTGTTGCAGTATGAAAAGTACCTGGATGGTGAGTGGGAAGTGTTGCCCATGAACAGTACCAGGATGGTGGATGGGGAGTGTTGCAGTGTGAACAGTACCAGGATTGTGGGAGGGAAGTGTTGCATCATTAACTGAAATAGGATGGTGGGTGGGGAGAGTTGCAGTGTGAACAGTAACAGGATGGTGGGTTATCTTGAGGTTATCTTGAGATGATTTCGGGGCATTAGTGACCCCGCGGCCCGGTCCTCGACCAGGCCTCCACCCCCAGGAAGCAGCCCGTGACAGCTGACTAACACCCAGGTACCTATTTTACTGCTAGGTAACAGGGGCATAGGGTGAAATCAACTCTGCCCATTTTTTCTCGCCGGTGCCCGGGGTCGAACCCGGGACCACAGGATCACAAGTCCAGTGTGCTGTCCGCTCGGCAAACCGGGTGGGGAATGTTGCACCATGAACAGTACCAGGATGGTGGGGGGGGGGGAAGTGTTGCAGTGTGAACAGTACCAGGATGGTGGGGGGGAGGGGAGTGTTACACCACGAACAGTACCAGGATGGTGGGTGGGGAGTGTTGCAGTTTGAACAGTAATTTGATAGTGGGAGGGAGAGTGTTGCAGTGTGAACAGTATTAGGATGATGGGTTGGGAATGTTTCAAAAAGAACAGTACCAGGATGGTGGGTGGGGAGTGTTGTACCATGAACAGTACCAGGATGGTGGTTGCGGAGTGTTGCAGTGTGAACAATACCAGAATAGTAGGTGGGAGAGTGTTGCAGTGTGAACATTTCCTGGATGGTATTCATGGAGTGTTGCAGCGTGAACAGTGCAAGAATGGTGTGTGGGGAGTGTTGCATCGTGACCAGTACCTTGATGGTGGGTGGGGAGTGTTACACAATGAACAGTACCAGGATGGTGGGTGGTGAGTGTTGCACCATGAACAGTACCAGGATGGTGGGTGGGGAGTGTTGCAGCATGAACAGTACCAGGATGGTGGGTGGGGAGTGTTGCAGCATGAACAGTACCAGGATGGTGGGTGGTGAGTGTTGCAGCATGAACAGTACCAGGATGGTGGGTGGTGAGTGTTGCACCATGAACAGTACCAGGATGGTGGGTGGGGACTGTTGCAGCATGAACAGTACCAGGATGGTGGGTGGTGAGTGTTGCAGCATGAACAGTACCAGGATGGTGGGTGGTGAGTGTTGCACCATGAACAGTACCAGGATGGTGGGTGGGGAGTGTTGCAGCATGAACAGTACCAGGATGGTGGGTGGGGAGTGTTGCACCATGAACAGTACCAGGATGGTGGGTGGGAAGTGTTGCACCATGAACAGTACCAGGATGGTGGGTGGGAAGTGTTGCACCATGAACAGTACCAGGATGGTGGGTGGGGAGTGTTGCACCATGAACAGCACCAGTATGGTGGGTGGGGAGTGTTGCACCATGAACAGTACCAGGATGGTGGGTGGGGAGTGTTGCTCCATGAACAGTACCAGGATGGTGGGTGGGAAGTGTTGCACCATGAACAGTACCAGGATGGTGGGTGGGGAGTGTTGCATCATGAACAGTACCAGGATGGTGGGTGGGAAGTGTTGCACCATGAACAGTACCAGGATGGTGGGTGGGAAGTGTTGCACCATGAACAGTACCAGGATGGTGGGTGGGGAGTGTTGCACCATGAACAGTACCAGGATGGTGGGTGGGGAGTGTTGCACCATGAACAGTACCAGGATGGTGGGTGGGGAGTGTTGCACCATGAACAGTACCAGGATGGTGGGTGGGAAGTGTTGCACCATGAACAGTACCAGGATGGTGGGTGGGGAGTGTTGCAACATGAACAGTACCAGTATGGTGGGTGGTGAGTGTTGTTACATATCGTACGTTACGGCTCGTGATCCTACAGCAGCCAACTTTAATTACGTCTAGGGATACGACACAACTGCTGTTCTCAATAGCGAATCACCAGTATAACCCCTTGATAAGTAATGAGCACAAAAATGAAATCTTCCTTAGGACTGAAGAATAGAGACAATATCTTATCTATATATATTAAATAAATCTCAATAGCAAACAGATGATTATATGGTCACAATATATCACATTAAAATATCACTGTATCTTCCAGACATTAAATTACAATTATAATATATATGGCTATGACAGAACAAAAGGTATAACTTAACTCCAATTAGATGTTATCTCCCTGGTTCCCGTTCAGCTACTGAATAACATAACACGGGAATCAAAACAGATTGCCTTGCCCCGCGAATAAATTGCCAAAGTTACAATATTTATTATTTCAACAATGGAGCAATACATTGTGACAAGAGTAATCTTAAACTAACTTAATGAATAATTAATACATATTGATATACAAACATAAGGTAATAGTTCCTTTACATAGTAATTAAAATATGCATACAGAAGGGAATAATGGCATGCACACCCAGCAACGGACGATCCCACGACAATTTGCCAGATACAGTTCACTCAATTATTATTCACCTCTGTTACCCACTTATGATCACATATAAATCATTAGTTCCCGTGGGAAAACTGATCACACAAAGAAATAAAACAATCATTCCCACGATACGTTGGGCCTAACGCCAACACTGTAACATGAATGTACGTTTGCATAGAACATATATAAGTATATCAATATACATGCTTGTAATTTACACATAATTATAAATGTACATATTAATATATTTACTTACGTATCTTATAAGGGTACGTAACACTTCCACCTCCAAGAAAAAAAATGCAATGGATTGAAGATCAATGGCATTTTTTCCGAAGTAAAAATGTTAAGTAAAAAGAAACATTTCATTTATGGTACATCAAAACTTCTTGACAAAGCATCAGCAATAACATTTTGTCTGCCTGGAATATGTTTGATTTCTACATTAAATTCCTGCAAAAACAATGACCAGCGCAGAATTCGTTGGTTCTTGACTTTCATCATATTTATAAAGATAAGGGGGTTGTGGTCTGTAAATACTAACACTTTATTTCCTGATAAGTAAATCTCAAACTTCTTAATTGACAATATAAGACCCAACGCCTCCTTTTCTACCACGGAATAATTTCTCTGAGCTGCATTAAATTTTCTAGAATAGTAATACACAGGATGCTCAATCTGGTCTAAACCAACTTGAATAAGCACAGCACCTATTCCAACATCTGACGCATCAATGTGTAATATAAATGGTTTATCAAATTGGGGACTAGCAAGAATAGGTGAGGTGGACAATATGCCCTTTAGGTTCTGAAAAGCATTCTGACAATCTTGTGTCCACTGAAACTTTACTTGCTTGCGTAACAAGTTAGTCAAAGGAGCAGCTACTGTTGAAAAATTTCTACAATAACGCCTATAGTATGCACACATACCAATAAACCGTTGGACTCCTTTCTTATTGGTCAACACTGGGTAGTCCACAATGGCTTGAATCTTATCCTGTAAGGGGATAATCTTACCTTGTCCTACCTCGTGTCCAAGATAAGTTATCGTACCTTTTGCCCAACTACACTTATTCATATTTATGGTTAACTTTGCATTTTTCAACACTGTAAACAAGTTCTTAAGGCCTAAGAGATGATCTGCCCAATTCTTACTGTACAAAACAATGTCATCAAGGTAGGCCCTACAATCTGGCACATCCTTGAGTAAGAAATTCATGAGTCTTTGAAAAGTAGCAGGTGCATTTCTCAAACCGAATGGCATGACATTAAATTCATACGCACCATCAGGTGTAACAAAAGCAGTAACCTCTCTAGCATACTCTGTTAATGGAATTTGATAATACCCTTTTGACAAATCAAGCTTACTTACATATTCGGCATGACCTATGGACTCAATACATTCTTCCAACAAGGGTAAAGGAAAAACGTCCACTGTAGTGTTCTTGTTCAGTTTCCTGTAATCCACGCACAATCTCCAGGTTCCATCTGGTTTTGGCACTAACAAACACGGAGAGCTCCAAGTACTTTGACTTGGCCGAATGAAATCATGCTGGAGCAGATATTCCACTTCTGCTTGCATAATTTTCCTCTTTTCGGGATTCACTCGGTACGGATGTTGTCGAATGGGGGTGCTGTCCAGGAGCTGAATGTCGTGTGTGATGAGGTGGGTCTGGGTAGGAACCTCCCCAAACAGAGATGTATGGTTGTCCAGCAGAACCTGGAACTCATCACGTTGTTCCTCCTGTAAATGACATAGCATCTCCCTGCCATTGGAACTGGAACTGAGAAGTTGGATATTAACATCATGTCTCTCACTACAATTATCCTCAGGTGGTAACTCTTCCCGACTAAAACAAGCTACTACACCAGGTCCCACATAAGCTTTTAATCTGTTAATGTGCACAGTCATTTGGGGTTCTGAAAGATTAGGGTTAATTAGTTTATAAGTTAGGTCTCCCACCTTGTCTACCACTTGGTAGGGTCCTGCGAACTTATGGGACATGGAAGTCCCCATACGAGGTTTCAACACCAACACCAAATCTCCGACATCAAACGACCTGAGCTTAGCTTTGAACTTCTTGTCATATCTTACTTTCATTGCTTGTTGAGTCCTTCCCAGATGTTCTTTCGCCAACTCACGAGCCCGACACAACTTGGCCTTGACCTCACTCAAGTACAATCCACTCTGATGAACAGAGACATCTCCCAACAACTTTTCTTGTAGCATTTTAAGAGGACCTCTTATTTGGTGACCAAACACTAGTTCAAAGGGTGAACAGCCCAATGACTCTTGTAGCCCTTCTCTAGCAGCAAACAACACAAAGGGGAGATTCTCATCTCAATTACGTGGATGAGTTTCTCCTGTTGTCTTCAGCATTTGTTTCAAAGTCTGGTGGAAACGTTCAAGTCCACCTTGGCTTTGTGGATGATATGGACTGGATAATTTGTGCCGAATCCCTCGGGATTCGCAAAAAGTTCTGTAAACTTTAGAAAGAAAATTTCCCCCATTATCACTCTGAATAACTCTAGGCATTCCAAACAACGAAAAGAATCTTTCAAGACACTTGATGAGATTATGAGCCTTGGTATTCCGTAGAGCATAAGCTTCAGGAAATCTAGTAGTCATACACATGAGAGTGAACAAAAACATGTTACCCGATTTAGTCTTAGGTAAAGGACCCACACAATCAATTACAACATGAGTAAATGGTTCATCAGGAACTACAATAGGTTGCAATGGTGCTCTAGGTACAGATTGATTTGGTTTACCAACAATTTGACAGGGTATACAGTTATGACAATATCTGACCACGTCTTTCTTTAACTTTGGCCAGAAAAAATATTTACTTATCTTATGGTACATATTCGTGATACCTTGATGACCTCCCATGGGGTCATCATGTGCAGCCTGCAGGACCTGCCTACGATAATCATTGGGGACAACGAGTTGGGTTCTAATCTCACAATCCTCTGAAGAGGGAGTTCCCTTGGGTCTCCACCTTCTCATCAGAAGTCGATCCTTGAAGAAGAAACCCGTCCCTTCCTCCAATGCATCAATATTATCAGGAGCCTCAGAAATACACTTACTTAAACTAGGATCAGTAGTCTGTACAACACTTAAGGGCAATGACTCAGACTCAGCAGCGAGCGGGCAAGAACCTAGTAGCTTGATCTCTTTTCCCGATTGATCAGAATAAAATGGAGTCATAGCTACTTCGGCCTCACTCTCGACAACTGGCGCACTGGAGACAAGCGGGCAAGGTACAGATAGTTCAGCCTCCTCACCTTCACTTTCCTTGTGATTTAGGTTCGGCGGGGCTTCTACTACGACCTCACTCTCATCATCCAGTCGAGTCATAAAAGAATCCTCAAGATCCACCTCCCACTCCTTTACTGAAGGGGTCCTGGTCGTGGGAACAGCAACCTCAGTGAAGACAGGATTACTCTCACCTGTTTGTCCCATTGATCTAGTTACAACACAAGCAGGGTAAATAATATCATCATCTGCTACTGGTTGAGCTAATACATTATGGGGTTTAGTTAACATGATGGGACACTTGTGCCCTACAACCATTTGGTTGCCAAAATCATTACCTAGAATAATGTCTAAACCAGGAATGGGCAGTTGTTTACTTACACCAACATTACACCATCCTGAAGTATATTTAGAATCAAGGTTAACTTGCAATAAGGACACTGGTTGCACACTTCCGGCAATACCTTGGAGAAGAACAACTTCACCCAGATCTCGGGTGTCAACATCATCAAGTACCTTCTGGGTAATAAGAGACTGTGAAGCTCCAGTATCACGGAGTAATTGAACAGTCTTATGTCTACCATTATTACATAATAAGGTACCTGTGGAAATATAGGGTTTGAATTCAGCCATCCAATTGGGACTGACTGTAATACATGAAGAATTAATAGGTTGCAATCCTTTACTCATAATAAGACCAGTTGGTCGTAGTTCAGGATGCAAACTAAAACATGAAGAAATCACATGCCCCCTTCTCTTACAATGGGTACAATGTTTGACAGTGGACACACTGGTAGAACCAACTGCCGGTTTAGAATTAGCATTACTAGGCTTAGATGATCCTGGCAATGGAGTAACCATCTTAGGGTTAGTAAGAGAAGAGTTCACGGGAGTAACTGTCGCACCAGGAGGAGACTTATACTGATAAGGAGTTCGGTGAGCATTGAAATTTACTCTACGACTAGACTTAGGTGAAGTGGCCGTAAACGGGGCCTTAGTCAGCAACTCATGCTCATCCGCGAGCTTTGACAGCTCATCAATATCTGTTACATTCTTTTGTTCTGCCATAAAAGTAGACAACTGGTCTGGAAGACATGACAATACTTCTTCCATTATGAGAAGATTCTTTAGAGCATCAAAATCAGTGACTGCAAGTGACTTTAACCATCTGTTGCAAAAATTCGTCTTCTGACGAGTAAAATCTGCTATTGTCTGATCCCTGATTCTCCTTAGGTTTCTGAACTTTTGCCTGTGTGCCTCTGGATTTAGCTGGTACGCATTTAGGATGCTTTTCTTTACAAAGTCATAATCAAAACTATGAGCGTCAGGTAGGGTTGTGAAAACCTCCTGACTACGCCCCTTAAATTGAGACTGCATAATGGCTACCCACTGATCCCTTGGCCAGTTCATACTGATGGCAATTTTATAAAAATGTGCAAAGAAAACCTCAGGATCCTCCTCATTGAACTTGGGCAACTCTATATACTTATTCATCCTGATGGGATTATTATCACTATTTGTTGAAACATTACTAGTATTTCCATGCCCAGCTGCCATACGCTGTGATTCAAGCCTGAAGTTAGTGTCAGCCATTTGTTGTTGAATCTCTAATTGCCTAGTTTGTTCCTCGGCTTGTTGCTTCTTTGTGGCTTCTATTTGCAACTGTACCGCAATTTCTAAACGCCTAGTCTCAAGCTCTCTTTGCTGAGCTTCAGCCTCTAATATTTGCTGTTGCTGTTGAGCTTCAATCTCTCTTTGACGAGCTTCAGCCTCTAATATTTTCTGTTCTTTTTGAGCTTCAAGCTCTAATTGGCGAGCTTCTAACTCAAGACGCTTTAACGTCATCTGATCACTCGACTCCTCTCTTAACTCCTCTAGAATTTCTTCATCTAACTCCCCATTCTCAACAAAATGCGTCACAATGACTTTCAATATTTGGGCTTTAACCATTCTATTGCTGGCGGTCAAATCCAACTGATTTGCCATTTGTATTAACTCAGTCTTTTTAAGGTTCTGAATCCCTTCAAAGTCTGGGTGAGCCACTAACGCTGCAACTTTCTCCTCCATCGTTACTAACACTTGGCACTTGATTCACAACAATAATTAAAATAATGGCATTGCACTACACTTCACTGTAAAATTGTCACCACACTGAAAATTCGCTTGGCCTCACTGCACAAACAAAATATGTAGGATGACTTACCTCAAAATCGTGAAACGTTGTTACTTGACACACAGGAAGGCTTGCTTGGCACATGGAATAGTTCTTAAGAAACACACAGAGACACTTGACACACTGGTACCTAGGAAGGCAAGGTTAGATTAGCATAGTTAAGTTAAGTAGGAACAATATTTCCCGGCACAGGCCCCCATAACTCTTTGTTACCTATCGTACGTTACGGCTCGTGATCCTACAGCAGCCAACTTTAATTACGTCTAGGGATACGACACAACTGCTGTTCTCAATAGCGAATCACCAGTATAACCCCTTGATAAGTAATGAGCACAAAAATGAAATCTTCCTTAGGACTGAAGAATAGAGACAATATCTTATCTATATATATTAAATAAATCTCAATAGCAAACAGATGATTATATGGTCACAATATATCACATTAAAATATCACTGTATCTTCCAGACATTAAATTACAATTATAATATATATGGCTATGACAGAACAAAAGGTATAACTTAACTCCAATTAGATGTTATCTCCCTGGTTCCCGTTCAGCTACTGAATAACATAACACGGGAATCAAAACAGATTGCCTTGCCCCGCGAATAAATTGCCAAAGTTACAATATTTATTATTTCAACAATGGAGCAATACATTGTGACAAGAGTAATCTTAAACTAACTTAATGAATAATTAATACATATTGATATACAAACATAAGGTAATAGTTCCTTTACATAGTAATTAAAATATGCATACAGAAGGGAATAATGGCATGCACACCCAGCAACGGACGATCCCACGACAATTTGCCAGATACAGTTCACTCAATTATTATTCACCTCTGTTACCCACTTATGATCACATATAAATCATTAGTTCCCATGGGAAAACTGATCACACAAAGAAATAAAACAATCATTCCCACGATACGTTGGGCCTAACGCCAACACTGTAACATGAATGTACGTTTGCATAGAACATATATAAGTATATCAATATACATGCTTGTAATTTACACATAATTATAAATGTACATATTAATATATTTACTTACGTATCTTATAAGGGTACGTAACAAGTGTTGCACCATGAACAGTACCAGGATGGTGGGTGGTGAGTGTTGCACCATGAACAGTACCAGGATGGTGGGTGGTGAGTGTTGCACCATGAACAGTACCAGGATGGTGGGTGGTGAGTGTTGCAGTGTGAACAGTATCAGGATGGTGGGTGGGGAGTGTTGCAGTGTGAACAGTAGGAGGATGGTGGGTGGGGCGTGTTACAGTGTGAACAGTACAAGAATGGTAGGTGGGGAGTGTTGCAGTATGAAAAATACCTGGATGGTGGGTGGGGAGTGGTACACCATGAACAGTACCTACATGGTGTATAGGGAGTGTTGCATCTTTGACAATACCTGGATGGAGGGTGCGGAGTGTTGCAGCATGAGCAGTACCTTTATGGTAGGTGGGGTGTGTTGTAGTGCGAACAGTGTTTGGATGGTGGGTGGGGAGTGTTGCAGTGTGAACAATACCACGATTGTGTGTGGTGAGTGTTGCAGCATGAACAGTACCAGAATGGTGGGTGGGGATTGTTGTATCATGAACAGTACCAGGATGGTGGGTGGGGAGTGTTGCATTATGAACAGTTCCAGGATGGTGGGTTGGAAAGTTGCATCAAGAACAGTACCAGGATTGTGGGTGGTGAGTGTTGCATCATGAACAGTAGCAGAATGGTGGGTGGAAGTGTTGCAGCATTAACAGTAGATGGATGGTGGACTGGGAGTGTTGCAGTGTGAACAATAACACGATGGAGGGTGGGGAGTGTTGCATTATTAACAGTACTAGGATGGTAGGTGGGGAGTGTTGCAGTGTCAACAATACGAAAATAGTGGGTGGTGAGTGTTGCGGCATTAACATTACCAGGATGGTGGGTGGGAAGTGTTGCAGTGTTAATTGTACCAGGATGGTGGGTGGGGAGTGTTGCAGTGTGAACACTACCAGGATAGTGGGTGGGAGAGTGTTGCAGTGTGAACATTTCCTGGATGGTATTCATGGAGTGTTGCACCATGTACAGTCCCTACCTGGTGTATGGGGAAAGTTGCATCTTGAACATTACCTGGATGCTGAGTGGGCAGTGATGCAGTGTTAACAGTACCAGGATGATGGCTTGGGAGTATTGCACCATGAACAGTACCAGGATGGTGGGTGGGGCGTGTTGCACCATGAACAGTACCAGGATGGTGGGTGGGGAGTGTTGCACCATGAACAGTACCAGGATGGTGGGTGGTGAGTGTTGCACCATGAACAGTACCAGGATGGTGGGTGGGGAGTGTTGCAGCATGAACAGTACCAGGATGGTGGGTGGTGAGTGTTGCACCATGAACAGTACCAGGATGGTGGGTGGGGCGTGTTGCACCATGAACAGTACCAGGATGGTGGGTGGGGAGTGTTGCACCATGAACAGTACCAGGATGGTGGGTGGGGAGTGTTGCACCATGAACAGTACCTGGATGGTGGGTGGTGAGTGTTGCACCATGAACAGTACCAGGATGGTGGGTGGGGAGTGTTGCAGCATGAACAGTACCAGGATGGTGGGTGGTGAGTGTTGCACCATGAACAGTACCAGGATGGTGGGTGGGGCGTGTTGCACCATGAACAGTACCAGGATGGTGGGTGGGGAGTGTTGCACCATGAACAGTACCAGGATGGTGGGTGGGGAGTGTTGCACCATGAACAGTACCTGGATGGTGGGTGGTGAGTGTTGCAGCATGAACAGTACCAGGATGGTGGGTGGGGAGTGTTGCACCATGAACAGTACCTGGATGGTGGGTGGTGAGTGTTGCAATGTGAACAGTACCTGGATGGTTGGTGGGGAGTGTTGTCACTGCTAGCGGTGAGGTCAAGGAGCAGTGCACGACAGGTGGTCCTAGCGTCGCCCCAGAAGACCTTCAGCAGTGCTGGCTCAGGCCTCGTGCGCGACGGGTCCGCCGCCTCTCTCATAGAGTACGTTGCTCCTTCGTCAACCAACACCAGTGCCTTCCACTCTTCAGCAAGCCCTCTGATGACCATGTGATTTTTAGATATGATCTTGCAACCACCGAATATATATCTCAGATAATTTGAAACCTATATTCACGGCAAAATATTTAGTAACATTAACACATAAAACTATTATTTATTGTACAAATTAAAATATAAGTCAGTTGATTGCTAGGCAGCTACTTCTAAGAGGTTATCTCGAGGTTATCTTCAGATGATTTCGGGGCTTTTTAGTGTCCCCGCGGCCCGGTCCTCGACCAGGCCTCCACCCCCCAGTAAGCAGCCCGTGACAGCTGACTAACACCCAGGTACCTATTTTACTGCTAGGTAACAGGGGCATAGGGTGAAAGAAACTCTGCCCATTGTTTCTCGCCGGTGCCTGGGATCGAACCTAGGACCACAGGATCACAAGTCCAGCGTGCTGTCCGCTCGGCCGACCGGCTCCCTTGGATATTCTGGATTTGGATATTCTAGATTTTATCCTAGAATATCTAGGATATTCTAGATTTGGCATCAGCTTGGTACCTCTAAATTCCTAGAGTAATCTTCAGCATATCTTGGTCTGTGGGTTAAGGAACGCATCTGGGTTGAACAAAGACGTGTGTTCGAGCCCACCGTTCTGCTCTAAAGATGTTCTCAAAGATATGTCCGGTTATTATGACGTCATCGTGAGTGACTGTCCTAGTAATGAGCAGTGTTTGCCGGGTGACTACAGTGACGTCATCGTATTTCAGACGCCGGTTCGAGTCCTTGATAGTATAGTAAAGTGAACAATAACATGAACATCATCACAGATCACAAGATCCAGACATTGGGTGAGATGCGGAGCTTGCTTGAACGCTGAAGCTTCGGCGACTAATCTGAGTAACTAGTGGGCCATTTTTGGCAAGCAGAACTGGCGCTGTGGGATGAACCAAACGTCGAGTTAAGGGGCCTAAATGAATGCTCATTCAGAATAAGCTGACGCTTTACTAAAAAAGGACAGCCCCACTCCCATCTTGGTTTCTTATATCGGGAAGTGATGGAAGGCCTTCTCCAGTTATGTGTATTGTCCATTAGATCACCTTTCACATACCAACGTTCATCCATCGGCACCGCGACCAGTTGAGGGGGGTGTCAGCTGAACGTAGGGCGCTGCTTGCACTACAATGCGTCACAAGCGCTTCAAGGTCTGGCTTACCCCACTCGACGGCCATGTATTCGACATGAACGCCTTCCTGAGGATCTCCAAAAAATCTTGCAGGCTTTACGCCCGTCGACATCAGCCATCAAGGAACAGACTATGTACTCTGCTTCGAGAGCAAGGAGGACCTGGAAAGGCTCATGCCCGACCGCCATGACGCAAATCAAACCTCAGAACCCATCTCCCACGCCAATTCAGGGCCGCAAGAACGGTCTTCATCAACGAGACCAGCCAATGGTTCACGGACAACCCAATTCAAGACATCTTCGCCAGCATAGAGTCTCGAAAAAGGTCGACAATATGAAGAAACTCAAGCTCCGAACCTTGAAACTCACCTCATCTCACTAGCCGGAGACACGCAGCCTCCACACATGGACTCAAATGCCTTGGCATCAAGGTACCACCTTACCGAGTTAAAAAGGAACTTATCTACGAGATTCAACAGTGCTTCAGGTACTAAAAGTTCTTTCACTCCACCAACAAGGGTCAGCAGCCCACTCAGAAATGCAGCCTCTGTGCCAAGGACCCTCACTATGCAGATTTCAAGTCAGACTTTCGATGCTGCCTGCTTTGTAAAGGTGTCTACCCCGCGATTTCCTTCCACTGTCTGTTACGAATCAGATAATTACATGATTCTTACTAAGAAAGAAATAATTACATATTTTCACCACTCAGTTTATTGGTAGGACGAAATTGCACACTATTATGTTTACTATATGAGTATTTTGTTATGTACTTGTGTCATGCTGTCATGTGTCAATAGTGATAGTATTTTATATATCTTGTGGGTGTATCATGATTGACAGGAGTCAGTATGGTGTCTCCTGGTGGACACGACCATATAAGGAAGTTTCTCACCAGCAGTGGTGCGCGCATCGTGACCAAGTTTACATCACTGACCAGCCCTGTAATTATTTCTTTGTATTCTTTTTATATTAATTAGTTTTCTGTATTATGCTAAGTGTACATAATAATGTTTATATTTGTGTTTGGAGTGATTATTCTCAGTATTTCAGTGTCTGAATGAATTCGAATGTGATATATTTTGGTAACTGTGTGGACGCCACGCGTCGAGGCTTGTGATGCGTTAGTAGTGTCTGGTGGATGGAGTTGGCTGGACGTGTTGCTTAGACAAGTCTGTTTGGTTACTGTTTATGTTCAATGTGTTTGTTATTCAGTCTGGTCAGACAGTTACTCATATTATATGCCATCTATCTTGTATAATATTGTCAGTGATCAGTGCTTAGAGTTGTTATTTCACCCCATTGTGTTATAAAGATATTTCTGGACGATTATTTTGCAGCATGTTGTGTGCTTTTGTTCCCCATCATACAGTAAATTAATATTGTCATATAGACAGTTGTGTTTTACTTCTGCTACCAAGATGTTTGGGGTGTAACACTGTCCCTGTACATAGGAAATCACCCAGCAACAGCCCGAACTCAAGAAATCTGAGCCTGGTGCCTATAGGGCGCCTGACAGCTGGGTGGACAGCGCTTTGGATTCGTAGTCCTGAGGTTCCGAGTTCGATACCCGGTGGAGGCGGAGACAAATGGGCAAAATGTTTCTTTCACCCTGATGCCCCTGTTATCTAACAGTAAATAGATACCTGGGAGTTTGACAGCTGCTACGGGCTGCTTCCTGGCGGGGGGGGGGGGGGGTTGTAACAAAAAGGAGGCCTAGTCGAGGACCAGACCGCGGGGACGCTAAACTCCCAAATCATCTCAAGATAACCTCAAGACAGGGAAAACCTCCTCTACCACCGCCGACGCCTCCATCACCACCTCCTCCACCTCAGCTCTCGCCGACCAACCAGAAGACTTCCCAGTTCTACCAAACAGGGGTCCCACACACCAGACAACGCGGCCTTCCCACTGGGGAACTCTGTACCAATCAGCACCCTTCTAGCCCTTCGCTTCCCACGACATCATTATTCCTGGTCTGATTCTCCTAGATGAAAGGCTCGCCGGATCAGATAACCGCCAGGTCGTCACTGAACTTAACAGTTCAGTGACGAACTGAAGTTCAGTGTACCTTGCCAATGGCCTGGACCCAATCATCACTCCTGAAGCCAGCCTCGCCGCCTCCACTTTCACCTCAGAGACGATTATACGGACATCCATGAGTACGATCGCCACCCAAACTCCAACACCAACTACGAACCAGTCTGCACAAACAGTGACACCTTTATCTCCAACTACCTACGTTTCTACCATCACTATCTCGGCCACCGTGCTCGCCGAAGTACTCTCCTCACCTACTAACGCCTCCACCCTCGCTCCCAGTGCAGTTGCATCTGCGACCACAAGACACTAGGGTCTCTTCCGGATGGTGCAACAGATGTCAAATCCACCGGCTACAGACGACGCCTCAGACTCTTCAGACAAGGAAATCTCAGTAGGAGCACCATCGACACACCAGCAATTCAACACCTACGATATCCAAGATCTTCTCATGGAGGTCTCCACGCTGGTCGCCAACGACAGAATGGTCATGTCAATGCGCAGCAAGGCACAGTCGAAGAAGAAGCACAAGATGATGATGAACTTGACACAAGATCAAGACCAGCGGACGATCTGCCCGGCCTCCTGCAAAACACATCTGCGAACAACCAAGAGAAATCCACCCTACCACCAAGCCACAGCGTCAGCTGCAAGTCTTATACACGGTGGTTGGGCCACCGATCTGTATCTCCATCTTCCGACTCGTAACCTGTTCCCTGACCAAGCTTTCCGCATCCTCGCCCCAGCCTCGTCCCAGCCTTCCATCCCCAGCTTACCTGTTCTAGGGTTCAATGGAACTTGGAACTTGGAATTAGACAGTGATGTGGTGGAGGCTGACTCCAAACACAGTTTCAAGTGTAGATATGATAGAGCCCAATAGTCTCAGGAACCTGTACATCAGTTGATTGACAGTTGAGAGGCGGGACCAAAGAGCCAGAGCTCAAACCCCGTAAGCACAAATAGGTGAGTACAAATAGGTGAGTACATACATACATACATACATACCGTTTATCAGTGTCAAGCCTTTCCTGATCGCTTTACTATCTTGAGGTTATCTTGAGATGATTTCGGGGCTTTAGTGTCCCCGCAGCCCGGTCCTCGACCAGGCCTCCACTCCCAGGAAGCAGCCCGTGACAGCTGACTAACACCCAGGTACCTATTTTACTGCTAGGTAACAGGGGCATAGGGTGAAAGAAACTCTGCCCATTGTTTCTCGCCGGCGCCCGGGATCGAACCCGGGACCACAGGATCATAAGTCCAGCGTGCTGTCCGCTCGGCCGACCGGCTCCCGGTCTAGGATAAAGGATAAATACTAGGATAAAGCGCCTCAAGGAATTGCACAAATGCACCAGGTGCTTGATGCAACATGATCCATTATGCATTAGGAAGTGATGTGATGGAGGCTGTTTCATACACAGTTGACTGTGTATGAACTGTGCTATACTGTGCCATACACAGTTTCAAGTGTAGATATGATAGACCCAATAGGCTCAGGAACCTGTACACCTATTGATTGACAGTTGAGAGGCGGGACCGAAGAGCCAGAGCTCAACCCTCGCAAGCACAATTAGGTGAGTACATACATACATACATACATACATACATACATACATACATACATACATACATTCATACATACATCATACATGCATGCATACATACATACATGTGTGTATGTAGGAGTCAGCAGGAGTCTGCAGGAGTCAGAGAAAGAAAAAGACTTGGGAGTTGATATCATGCTAGACCTGTCTCCTGCAGCACATATCAAGAGGATAACATCAGCGGCATATGCCAGACTGGCCAACATACGAACGGCATTCAGAAACTTGTGTAAAGAATCATTCAGAACTTTGTATACCACATATGTCAGGCCAATCCTGGAGTATGCAGCCCCAGCATGGAGTCCATATCCAGTCAAGGATAAGACTAAACTGGAAAAGGTTCAAAGGTTTGCCACCAGACTAGTACCCGAGCTGAGAGGTATGAGCTACGAGGAGAGACTACGGGAATTAAACCTCACTTCGTTGGAAGACAAGAGTTGGGGGGACATGATCACCACATTCAAGATTCTAAAGGGAATTGATAGGGTAGATAAAGACAGGCTATTTAACACAAGGGGCACACGCACTAGGGGACACAGGTGGAAACTGAGCGGCCAAATGAGCCACAGAGATATTAGAAAGAACTTTTTTAGTGTCAGAGTGGTTGGCAAATGGAATGCATTAGGAAGTGATGTGGTGGAGGCTGACTCCATACACAGTTTCAAGTGTAGATATGATAGAGCCCATTAGGCTCAGGAACCTGTTGATTGACGGTTGAGAGACGGGACCAAAGAGCCAGAGCTCAACCCCCACAAGCACAATTAGGTGAGTACACACACACACACACAGGCGCCGGCGTCTGAGCGGACAGCACGCTAGACGCGTGATCTTGTGGTCTTGGGTTCGATCCCGGGCGCCGGCGAGAAACTATGGATAGAGTTTCTTTCACCCTATGCCCCTGTTACCTAGCAGTAAATAGGTACCTGGGAGTTAGTCAGCTGTCACTGGCTGCTTCTTGGGTGTGTGTGTGTGTGTGTGTGTGTGTGTGTGTGTGTGTGTGTGTGTGTGTGTGTGTGTGTGTGTGTGTGTGGTGTGGGGAAAAAATAATAGCAGTAGTTAGTAACAGTTAATTGACAGTTGAGAGGCGGGCCGAAAGAGCAGAGCTCAACCCCTGAAAGCACAACTATGTGAATACACACACACACACACAATAGGTGAAGGAGGAGATGACTGTTTCTGGCGAGTCTAGGTTGACGGGTAGGCTGTTCCATGTTAATGTTAATGTTGATAGTTTTTTGCTGTACAGAAGGAGTTGCGTGTATCCAGTGCTAGGCCTTCCACCACAGTCACATGTTATATGCTTTGAGAATGAACATACCAATATTTCTGGTTCATTTGTAGACCAGAGGTCGAACGCAATCACTCTCATTAAGCATGGTGTCTTGAAACCACACACACACACACACACACACACACACACACACACACACACACACACACACACACACACACACACACACACACTATCCTAAGCTCTCCATCAGATCAAACACAGATCCCACCCCATTACAATTTTATCATCTTGAATACGAGTGGGTAGTGACACGTTTGTGCGGCACTACACACGCTCCTACCCCTATACCAAAACCAACACATCCGCCACCACTCACACCCCCCCATCCCACCCCAGGCGTTGATCCTGGTGGCACCTGTTACGTATGTGTAATGGGGTGGTGCAGGTATTAGGATCATGTTGCATCAAGCACCTGGTGCACTTGTGCAATTCCTTGAGGCGCTTTATCCTAGTAACGCGATCAGGAAAGGCTTGACACTGATAAACGGTATGATTCTCTTGGCAGACTAGACAGCATCTCCTTCCTGTAGCAGATTCAAGAGTCACTACTTTGGGTGACGAATGGACTACAGGTTTAGAAGGGCTGACTGGATGAACATCCATGCTGTTATTCTTTCGCACCTTGCAGCACTGTACTTGAGTAGATTTTCTATCTCTCACTCTGGGTTTTGAATACTTTGATTTAGTATGCTTGCACAGTGCAGCATTATGCTGGCCTCTTCGACACCTATTGCATGTGTTCAATGGGGTCTCACAGTTGGTTGCATTATGCAGTTTGAGACACCTATTGCATCTGTGTAGCTGCTTGAGTCGTCTGATTCGAGTGTCTCTATTAGGATAACTTGTACATTTATATGAGGAATGATCTTGATGACAAAACACACATAACCCTCGACCTACAGCTTGTTTAAGGGGCACCGGTTTAGGAGAAACTGCAACTACAGATTGTGAAGGTTTTGCTGCTTGCATATGCTTGTTTTGATTCCTTGGAGTACTTGTCTTAGGTCTCTCTTAGGTCTCACTGATTAATCGGTCTTCGACCTGTTAATGCTAGAGGAATTATTAGTACCTGTATTACCTAAAGACAGTGTCACTTTAGGAGGTTCACTTAAGAAATCTGATGTGGGTACATTTTCTGTAGATTTGGTGTAGGCTACAAACGCCTGGTTTGCTTGTCTCTTCTTCATGACTAAATGCAAACCTTCTATGATATCCTGCATACTCAGTATGGTATTCTCTTGATGAGCTATATCCAATAACTAGCATACGAAATTTATGATAGACCTTTCTTTATCCTTAGGATCATCATTATTCTGATTCAAAGTTACTCATTCAGCTTCAGCTACTGATTCAGTTTCAGTTTCACCCTTAGGTACACTTGGGAGGCATAATGATTCAGTAGCCTCATGCACCGAGTTTTCAAAATCCATAGAATTCGTGAATAAATTCTCAGAAAACTGTTCAGTTTCTGTTGAAGTAGTGTTGAGTGAAGCTGTTTTAGATGAAGTTTGAACCTCTATTGTTGATCCAGTGTAAGGATGAACTCCGTATCGAGGCTCAGCCTTATAATTGTCCAGATCATCCAGACGTTTATGTACACCCTCCTCTAAATTCTCCATCTTGGCATGGAAAGTATCTAGCTGATCCGGCTCAGCATTCTGCTGTATGAGGACTCTGAGATAATTATTTGCAGCCTAATTTGTTCTCTGCAACGTTTGTTTAACCGCTCCTATACCGTCTTTCAGTACTTTGGCTAAGACACCTGACTGAACTAGCTGATTACACTTATCTAGCTGTTGAGTCGCTTGACCTCTGTGATGCAGGTATGTTCTATGATACAATTCACTGTTGCAGGACATTTTGGCTGATGCACAGCCAAAATTTCTTAGTTTCCATCTAAGCTTAGATGTGAAATAACTAGGGTACTGATTCATATGTACGTGGAACCAGTACGGTTATAGATAGCCTAATAACCTTAGTTAGGCTATGTTAATCCTACCTCATGTAGAGGTTAGCTTACCTACCTAATAGTAAATAGCAAATATTTGAGTAGTACATTGGTTTCTCTACAGGATTTTCCTAGGCTTAGCTCATCATTATCAGCTGTGGATGGGTAGTGACACTTCAGTAACACTCAAAATGTATACAGTAAATATAATAGGATATGAAAAAACACAATTTGTGCAAAATAATGATGTCCTACCCTGACTTTGGTTTGCACAAAAATAAATGTTGACAAGGCTGTACTGCTTGGTACAATGCTAGTCTACTAGTAATCCTACCTAACTAGGTTGGCTAGTAATAATGAGTTAGGCTAGAATTGTACACTACTCAGTATGATTCCAGTCTAAGAATTCTAGTCTATAGGGGTTGGCATATACTATAAAACTACTGATGCACAAATTCAGGATAGTGCTATGTTTTGGGTTTTTATAATTTTCTTTTATTTATATAGAGTATTTACAAGTGATGATAGATGACAAGTATCCTACTACTATAAATGATTATATGTGTGGCAGATATACTACCGTAAATCCTATATGTGTGGCAGATATACTACCGTAAATCCTATATGTGTGGCAGATATGGTGCCATAAATTCCATACGTATATCCTCAACCTGCTCTCGCACAGTACACCACATATATGACTTATTGCTTATAGTCAATATTTTGCTTATGAATTAGTACATATGTGATATATTCCCAGTTATATTTTTTTAATGACCAAACTCTTCCTCACGTACCAATTTACGTCTCACAGAACCCGTCCATCGCCATAGACAGGATAATAGTCGTGATTGGTTCAATTATAATGAAAATTGTAGTTTTCAGGTCCCACGTGGGTTGTGAAATTTACCTACTATTATCCATGCTCTTAGAATATTACAGGTCAGCTACATCCTATTGAAGGCTCGAAGTTTTGTTTTGAGAAATATTAGTTGTTCTTAGTAAATTATAATAAGCACTATAATTTATTACATAAAATAAAAGTGCTTCAGCAATCAACATTATATACACTAGTTTATGCTTTAAAAATCTATAAAGAATGTATTGTTGGAACATCAACAGAAAACGATTTTACGTTGGAATGTCTATGGGGTAAACTACTGCAAACAGGATGGTATAGCGTCTACTACCTACTGTAGGATGTGTATATGATCCACTACCACCTGAGGGATGGGTATGGGGTCCACTACTGCCCACTGGATGGGTATATGTTCCACTTCCGCTCAAGGGATGTGTGTGGCGTCCAATATACCTCCCACAGGATTGGTATGGGGTTCGCAATCACCCACAGGATGAAAATTGTGTCTATTACTGCCCACTGGATGGGTGTGGCTTCCATTGCCGCCCGCAGTATGAGAAGAGGGTCCAGTACCGTCCACGGAATGGGTATATGCATAACTACCATCGACAGGATGAGTATATCGTCTACTACCGCCGACAGGATGAGTATATCGTCTACTACCGCTCACAGGATGGGTATGGGATTACCTACCACACATAGAACGCGTATGGGGTCCACTACCGCCCTTAGGGTGGGTATTGGGTCCATTACGCCCCACAAGATGAGTATGGCGCCCACATGATAAGTATGGTGTCCACTACCACCCAAAAGGATGGGTATGGCCTCCACTGCCGCATACAGGATGAGTATAGGGTCCACTACCGCCCACAGGATGGGTATGGGGTCCAATACCGCCCAAAGGGTGGGTATGGGGACCACGTCCATCCACAGGATGGGTATATGCTCCACTACCACCCACAAAATGAGTATGGGGTCCACTACCCCCCACAGGATACATATGAGATCCACTACCGCCCACATGATGGGTATTGGGTCGATACCCACTCACAGAATGGGTATGGGGGACCACTACCACCCACAGGATGGGTATGGGGTCCCTACCACCCATAGGATGGGCATGGGGTCCACTACTGCCCACAGGATTGGTATGGGGTGCATTACCGCCCACAGGATGGGTATGGGGTCCACTCCTGCCTACCGGATGGCTATGGGGTCACTACCACCTACAGGATGGGTATGGGGTCCACGTTCGCCTGCAGGATGGGTATGGGGTCCACTACCACCCACAGGATGGGTATGGGGTCCAATACCACCCTCAGGATGGGTATGGGGTCCAATACTGCCCACAGAATTGGTATGGGGTTCAATACCGCCCACAGGGTGGGTATGGGTGCCACGTCCATCCATAGGATGGGTATATACTCCACTACCGCCCACAAAATGAGTATGGGGTCCACTGCCGCCCACATGATGAGTGGTCGAGAACCACTCACAGGATGGGTATGGGGGGGGCCACTAGCACCCACAGGATGGGTATGAGGTCACTACTACCCACAGGATGGGCATGGCGTCTACTACTGCCCACAGGATTGGTGGGGTGCACTACTGCCCACAGGATGGGTATAGGGTCCACTACTGCTTACAGAATTGCTATGGGGTCACTACCACCCACAGGATGGGCATGGGGTCCTCTTCCACCCGCAGGATGGGTATGGGGTCCATTACCACCCACAGGATGGGTATGGAGTTCAATATATTAGCAATATATTATTAATATATCAATATATTAACACATATTCACAAAGTCTCTGTAATTAACTTGAATGTAAGATCTCTAAGCAAACACTTTGATGATGTTAGTGCCTTGATTCAAACAGTTGACAACAAGTTCTCTTTTATTGTGTTTACTGAAACGTGGTTAAAAGAGGATACTACTCAACTCTTCAACATACCTAACTACTCAGCTATTCATAACTGTCGTCCTGTACAAAGAGGTGGTGGTACTTCTCTTTACTACCACCAAGAACTGACTTGCTTAAAAGTAATTAAAACTAGAGACACTTGTGAAGAGTATATATTTGCCTGTTTCAGAGTCAAGGGTAGTGAGGCTGTCCTGACTGTGGGAGCAGTCTACAGAATTCGTAACACTGATGTGACAGAATTTAACTCTAACCTTAGAAATCTAATACTAGAGAACAGATTGAACAAAAACCACTTAAATAATTCTGGGGACTTTAACATTGACCTTTGCAAGCCTGATAACCCTCCTGCTCCTAGTTTCCTCAACTGTATGAATTCCTGCTTCCTCATACCCTTAATCACTAGACCCATTAGAATCACGGATAGTACTGCCACAGCTCTTGATCCCATCTGGACCAATATAACCTCTCCGCTTACTTCAGGGATAATCACTGATAGCACTACAGACCATTACCCCACATTTCTTCTAACCAACATTCACAAACCACCTCTAGATACAAGGAAGATAAGCTTTAGGCTGCACAATGAAACTTCTAAAGGCAATGTTATAGCTGCTGCAGCTAATATCAACTGGGAGTCAGAATTAAGTACCATAGGGGACATCAACCTAGCAGTGCAATAATTTCTTCAAAAAACTCTAAGCCTTTATAACACCCACTGTTCTATGCTAACGAAACAAGTCACAACTAAAAGACTAAACAATCATTGGCTTACAAAGGGGATGCTTAAATCTATTAATAAAAACATGAACTTGAGAAGAAGTATAGATTAGGTGTCGTCTTCAAAGAACTTTCAAAGAATTATTCATCATTACTATCTGAAATAATTAGAAGAGCCAAAATTAAATACTACGAAGATAAATTTACTCAAAGGGCAACATCAAAAAACATGGAGCACAATTTCACAAATATTGGGATCAAAAAAGATTTTAAATAACAAACCAATAATCCTGTCCAATAACGATGGTCTGCTTTCATCCACTGATACTGCAAATGAATTCGATAGGTTCTTCTCATCCATTGGGTCATCCCTTGCTAATGATATTCCATCTTCCAGTACTAATGTTCAGGACTATCTTACAGGTAACTACCCACAGTCTCTGTACCTAACGCCCGCTAATTTCACTGATGTAAATGAGGTAATCCTTTCCCTTAAGACCAAGTCTAGTGCCCTTGCGGAGATACCAACTCTAATCAACAAAAAAAGCCTCCAGATCTTTAGCCCCTGCTATTGCATTACTCTACAACAAGTCACTTGAACTACAAACTTTTCCAGATATTCTAAAAAAAGCGAGAGTAACCCCAGTCCATAAATGTGGTGATCTCAGTAATGTCAACAACTTCAGACCTATATCAATTCTGCCAAACTTGCCAAAAATATTTGAAAAACTAATCTACATGTAACTTTACTCTTATCTAGCCAAACAATACTCTTATCTAAGTAAGTAAGTAATTATCAAAAGAAGGCACCAAACCGGGAAGGCTATGTAGCACCATCAAAGACGCAAAATAATCAGAGGGGCGCTAAATATCACCAAGGATGCCAATACGAGAACAAAAACGCATAACGCGAACGATATCAAAAGTATCCGAGTCACCAAGAATTCTATCGAGGGAAAGGTGACCGCGAGGGGCGGTCGGAAAGCAAGACATACGCTCGTCCTGGAAGTCAGGACATTCAAGAAGGACATGCACGACCGTAAGAGGGACAATGCAACTAGGACAATAAGGAGCAGGGCGGCGCTCCATCAAGTGACCATGGGTTAAGCGAGTATGGCTAATACGTAACCTCGTCAGAGCTGTTTCCCACCGCCGGTTACGGTGGAAGGAGGACTGCCACGAGGAAACAAAACATTTAAGAGTACGTAGCTTGTTACCAGTAACAGACAACCAAGAAGCCTGCCAACGGGTAAGGACTGAGGAATGGATAACCGGGTAAAAGTCGGAATACGGAATGCCCTTACGAGAGATGGGACAAGAGCGGACAGCTTCCTTGGCGGCAGCATCCGCACGCTCATTTAAAGACACACCAATATGGCTGGGAACCCAACAAAACTCAACCGACTTAAATTTACTGTGAACGAGAAACAGCCAATGCTGGATCTCGATAACCACTGGATGAACTGGATTAAAGGACCCGAGAGCCATGAGGGCACTACGAGAGTCAACAACAACTACAAAGGAAGACTGACAACAAGAAAGTAGGAGACGAAGAGCATAGAGAATAGCATAAAGTTCCGCTGTAAAGATGCTAGTCTCCGGAGGCAAGCGACACATATAAGTGCGATCAGGAAAAACAACAGAGTAGCCAACACCGTCCGCTGACTTAGACCCATCGGTGAAGACAGAAACGGAGAGGGAGTGAGAAGAAAAGTGCTCGAGGAAAAGGCGTTTTAGAACCGTAGGAGGGGTAAAGGCTTTAGTGATACGGGTCAAGGATGTACAAAACCGCGGAAGAGGGACCCTCCACGGGGGCTAAGAAGGAACAACACGAGGAGAAACATCAGAAATACGAACGGAAAGAGAATCCTGCAGGCGAGATAACCGGACAGAAAGAGGGAGGTGGTGAAGAGGAACAGGAACCGCAGGAGGGGTAAAAGTTAAAGCACGACAGAGGCGAGAGGAAGGATGTTGCAAGGACCGCGCAAGATAGCGAAGACAGTAGCGATCACGGCGGTCCTGGAGAGACAGGAAGCCAGTGTCAACATACAAGCTAAGGACGGGAGTCGAACGAAAGGCACCAGAACTGAGGCGCAACCCAGTATGGTGCAAAGCATCAAGACGGCGAAGAGTAGAAGGAGAAGCAGACGAGTAAGCAGGGCAACCATAATCGAGCTTAGACAGGACGAGAGAGGAATGTAAAGCAAGGAGAGTGCGCCTATCTGCCCCCCAAGAAGTATGGGACAAGACCCGAAGGAGGGTAAGGACCTTAGAGCACTCAACACGGAGGTAAGAGATATGGGGAGACCAAGACAAACGAGTGTCAAGGAATAACCCCAAAAGCTTCGCGGAATCTTTGTATTCAAGGGGATGACCATAAAGTGACAAAGAGGGACGAAGAACATCCCGTTTCCGCGTAAATGTCATGGCACAAGTCTTAGAAGTAGAGAACTTGAAGCCATGATCAGTGGCCCAAGATGACACGGCATCAATTGCAAGTTGAAGCCGGCGTTGAAGGAGAGGCGAATCATCACCCTGACAACAAAGGGTAAGATCATCGACATAGAGAGCGGAGAAGACACCAGAAGGAAGAGAGGAAAGAAGACCATTGAGGGCAACCAGAAAAAGAGTAGTGCTCAGAACACTACCCTGGGGCACACCTTCGTATTGCTGAAAAGAGGGAGAGAGAGCGGTACCAAGGCGCACCCGAAAGGAACGACGAGAGAGGAAGCTGCGGAGAAAGAGAGGGAGATGACCACGAAGGCCAAAAGAATGAAGTTGAGATAGGATATGATATCGCCAAGTGGTGTCGTAAGCCTTTTCCAGGTCAAAAAGGACGGCAACAACGGAGGTCTTCGCAGCAAAAACAGTACGAATATAGACCTCCAAGTTCACCAGGACATCTGTCGTGCTGCGGCACTTGCGGAAACCAAATTGAGAAGGGGAGAGGAGGTGATGGTGTTCCAGGAACCACATCAGACGAACGTTAACCATACGTTCAAAGAGTTTGCAGATACAACTCGTGAGAGCAATAGGGCGAAAGTCCTTAGGGGAAGTACCCAGAGACCCCGGTTTGCGAACAGGGAGGACAACGGCATCGAGCCAGTCCTCAGGGACTGACGACGACTCCCAGATCCGATTATACAGACTCAGCAAATACTGAGACGTGCTCGGAGGGAGATGGCGAAGCATCTCATAATGAATACCATCGGAGTCCGCCGCCGTAGAACCGCAGAGGGCCAGGGCAGAACGAAGTTCAGAGAGAGAGAAGGGATCATTATAGGGAAGCTGAAGATGAGTGCAGAAATCTAAAGGACGAGACTCAAGGACAGGTTTACGAAGAAGGAAAGATTGGGGAAGATGAAGACCAGAGCTAACAGAAGAAAAGTGGGAACCAGTTCGGAAGCGACCTGCAACGGGTCCGCCACAAGAGTATCATGGAGGTGAAGGACCGGTGAAACATCGGGAACGAACTTACCCGCTATCTTGCGGATACGCTTCCAGATCTGGGCCAGAGGGGTTTCGGACGTAATTGTTGAGACATAAGATGCCCAACATTTACGTTTAGCCATACGGATGGCCCTACGGGCCACCGCACTCGCTTTCCGAAAGAAAAGAAAAGAATCGGTCGTCTGCCTACGGCGGTGCCTCTTCCAGGCTGCACGCTTACAGCGGACAGCCCGAGCACAGTCCGCATTCCACCAGGGAATGCACTTCCGTGGACCCCGAGAGGAAGAGCGAGGAATAGAGCGGAGGGCAGCGTTGAAGATAGTGTCATGAAAAAGGAGGAGAGCGCGAGAGAGAGGCAGAAGGGAGAGGTCAGAGAGAGCAGCACTGAGGGTAAATAGGGTCCAGTCTGCCTTAGCAAACTGCCACCTAGGGAAAGAGAGGGAAGGGCGAAAAGAGAAAAAGGAAACAAGGATGGGGAAATGATCACTTCTATGGAGGTCATCAAGAACCTGCCACGTGAAATCTAAGTAAAGAGAAGAAGAGCAGAGAGAAAGATCAAGACAAGAAAGGGTGCGAGCCCGAGAGTCCAAATGTGTGGGCTCACCAGAATTCAGAAGAGACAGGGAAGAAGATAGGAGAAACGGCTCAAGGAGGCGACCCCGGGTATTCGACAGAACGTCACCCCAAAGAGAATGACGACAATTGAAGTCACCCAGCAGGAGCACAGGCTCCGGCAAGGAGTCTAGGAGGTGTTTCAAATCAGGAAGAGAGAGCGGGACACTCGGGGGGAGATAAATGGAACAAACTGTGTACCATTTCCCCACAAAGATACGAGCAGCAGAACAATGGAGAGGCGAAGGAAAAAGTAAAGGAACAAAGGGAACATCTGCACGAATCAAGAGAGCAGAAGAATTAGAAGCCCCAGCAATGGCTGGGGGGGGGGGGGAGAGAAAGGAATAGCCACGAAAACGACCAGGACGAGCACCAAGCATTGGCTCCTGGAGACAGACACAAAGGGGCGAAAACCGCGAAATCAGAAGTTGGAGTTCGAGGAAATTGGCGTAATAACCTCGAACGTTCCATTGAAGAATGGACAACGACGAAAAGAGAAAGGACAAAAACAGAGAACAAGGAAGAAACAAAGGCGAAAGAGCAACAGAGCACGTTAAAGAATATCAGGGTCGGGATCAGGGTCAGCAAAGTCAGGGTTAGGGGGCATGGGTAAACTGAGCAAAGACGGAGGGAAGGAAACGGGAGAACAGATCAGAGGTGGGCGGGCGGGGTCCGGAGGAGGAGGAGGAAGAGGAGGAGACAACGGAGAGGAGCAGTCAAGGACAGCAGTAGGAAGAGGGGGAGTAGAAAGAGGGGAGCGCACCCCAGCAAGAGCAGCAACCGAAAGGGAAGCAGGGGCCAAAGAAACCTCCATAGCAGGAACAGGGGGCGCAACCACTGAAACGGGAGGGGAAGGAGCAACAGAGCCAGAAGTAGGAGCTAAGGAAGAAAGCGAAGCCTTCTTACCCGCCGGGGAAGAGGAAGGAGAGGAGCCAGGCTTACGCTTCTGACTTAAAGAGACAGGTGTCCCAGCAACTACGTACCGGGCAACGGATTCCAGTGTCTCAACAGGAGAAGCCGAACGAGAGCACACACGACGGCCGTTAGGAGAGCGATGGACATCCGCCTGCACCGACAGGCGGCGGGGAGAGCCGATAGATGGAGGAAGAGGATGGGAAGGAGGATCGGAGGGGGACGAGGAAGAAGACACAGGAGACATGACAGACCGGGTTGAAAGAAGGGGAACCCCAGACAGAGGACCAGGAGGGGGACCCCTCGGGAAAGAACTCAAAGGAACAGAGGAGGGGGCAGTGGGCGTATCAGGGCCCAAGGCCCGGAAACGGTTGAGAGTCTGAGGAAGGGGGGAAGGACGAGGAGAGGAAGAGCGCAACACGCGAGCATAAGAGATGTTAGTATAAGGCGGGAGCCGGCGAACCTGGCGCCTCGCCTCAGGAAAAGACAAACGCTCCCGGTGCTTCAGGTTAAGGACGGCCGCCTCAAGCTTGTAATGGACACAGGCACGGGAGAACGTAGGATGGGCCTCACCGCAGTTGAGGCAGCGAGCTTGGGGAGAAGTGCACTCCGACTTAGAGTGACCTTCACTCCCACACAAAGGACAGAGAGAGACAGTCCCAGAGCAGCGGAGGGCACCATGCCCAAACCTCCAGCACTTATTACAAAGTCGAGGAGAAGGAATATACTCCTGGACAGAGCACCTAGCACCAGCAAGAATGACAGAGGATGGAAGGGTCCTACCATCAAAGGTCATCTTCACAACGCGAAGGGGTTGACGGCGACGACCACGAGGGGGACGAGTAAACGAGTCAACCTGGAGGACAGAATGGCCTTCGGCATCAAGGATATGCCGAATATCATCGTGGCAATCCTGCAGATTCCGAACACCGGTTGCAATATGGGGTGGGAGGAGAATAGTGCCAACACTGGAATTCATCTGAACGTTCTTGGAGACCCGAACAGGGATCTCGCCAAGGCAAGATAAGGCAGCCAAGCGGGAAGCCGCATCCTGAGAAGGAGCAGCAACGACACGTGTACCGAGACGAGTGGGGTTGAAAGTAACACACGCATCCACGGAATCTACAAGATGCCGATGGAGGGAGAAATCGTCAGGAGGCGCAGAATCAAGAGTGAGGAGATCAAAGTATTTGGCCCATGAAGCAGGACCAAACAAGGCCTGATACGCATCAGCACGGGAAGGAATCGAGCAAGTGCGGTTGGGGCGCGAACGGCGTTGAGAACCCCTAGAGAGAGAGGGGTGAAAAGGCGCAGTAGTCACAACGAAAGACTTAGCCACACCAGGGGACGAAGTGGTCACCACCGGGGGCTGGAGGCTCGACCCAACCTCAGAGGAGGGAGGGGAGCTGGGGGAAGAAGTCAGGACGGTCAAAGGAGGAGCAAGGTCGGGGCCCAACGCAGCGGGAGCTACAGAGCCTGGTCTTCCAATACAGGCCGACTCGGGGGCTTGGTCGCCCACCCCACGAGCCTGAGAGGGTACAACGGAAACATTCAACGACATAGAGACGAAAAGTGACAAATTCATCCACGAATGTGCCCCCATACCCACCATGGAGCCACAATTAGAGGCAGGACACCCAACAGGAAGCTATCGCCGATCATGCCGGGGCCCCCTAAGGGTGCGTCGTGAGTATACGCCCCACAAACGCCACCTTAAGAACCGTCAGTCCGTCGAGATCGGGTTCAGCGACGAAAGGGGGATTGACAATAAAAGGTTCCCCTCGCTCGAGACGTCGGGTACTACAGTTCTACGGGTGCAAGAGTATGCCTCCTCAAGCACCCGGGCGTCAAAATAGAAGAAGTCCAAAGAAATAATCCAAAACAAGCAAAAGGTCGGCAGGAAACGACAAGCAGATAGGAGAAGAGGGGGGAGAAAAACGAAACATAAGGAAAAGGAAAAGCGATCCGGCACAATTGGAGAAGACAGCAGCAGGAGTGCAAGGCCAGAAAAGGACAGAGGACTGCCCAACGGAGCATCACACTCCGGCAGCCGTCCACCAAGCCCCCTCACGACGCCAACGGGCCGGAAGGGGAGGGGGTACTCTTATCTTAGCTCTTGCCAATATGGCTTCAGAGCCAAAAAAGCACTAACGATGCACTTATTAGTATGATTAACTTGATACATGCAGCTCTTGCTAAAAATAAGTTACCTGTTGGGATATTTGTGGACCGACGTAAGGCTTTTGACACTGTCAACCACCAAAACCTTCTTCTTAAATTACATCATTATAGAGTCAGAGGTCACTCCCTGCAGTACCTTCAGTCCTACCTTACTGATAGGCTCCAGTATGTTTCTGTGAATAATTCCATTTCTCCGACACTACCTATAAACATCGGTGTTCCACAGGGCAGCATACTTGGCCCTCTCCTCTTTCTCATCTACATTAATGACCTTCCAAATGTCTTTCAAAACCTCAAACCAATCCCATTTGCTGATGACACAACTTTCATCTTCTCCAGTCCTGACCCTCTTGCTCTAAATGTCACTGTAAATACTGAACTAAATAAAGTCCATCTTAGGCTAAATGCTAACAAACTCACCCTTAACATTGACAAAACTTTCTATATTTTGTTTGGTAATAAATCCTCATATGAAATTAATTTAAGAATAAAAATATACAAATCAATAATAAAGTAGATGGTAAATTCCTTGGTGTCCTCATCGATAACAAGCTGAATTTCCAGGGACAAATTCTAAATATAGGAAAAAAAATTCTGAAATTGTTGGCATTCTTTCTATGATCAGATATTATGTTCCTCGCCCTGCCCTGGTGACGCTCTATTACTCTCTCATCTATCCTTATCTCAACTATGGTATTTGTGCTTGGGGTTCTACTACCCAAAATCATTTACGTCCTCTAATTACCCAACACAAAGCTGCTGTTAGGATAATATCTAACTCTGGCCCCAGACAGCACTCGGTACCCTAACTCAAATCTCTGAATATGTTAGATATTAAGTCACTGCACATCTTCTCTTGTGTACTCTATATATTTGAAACTCTGAATCGTAATGTCAATCCTGACCTTCAACGCTTCCTAGAAGGTTGTAACAGAACTCATGGGCACCACACCAGAAACAAATACCTATTTGATATTCCAAGAGTTAGACTTAATCATACTAGGAATGCTCTACAAATCAAGGGACCTAGAATGTGGAATGACCTTCCCAATTATGTCAAAGATTGTACCTCTCTCAATCAGTTTAAGATGAAAAGTAAGTACTACCTAATTAACTCCATGTAACCTACTTGGAACCGGTCGGCCGAGCGGACAGCACACTGGACTTGTGATCCTGTGGTCCTGGGTTCAATCCCCAGCGCCGGCGAGAAACAATGGGCAAAGTTTCTTTCACCCTATGCCCCTGTTACCTATCAGTAAAATAAGTACCTGGGAGTTAGTCAGCTGTCACGGGCTGCTTCCTGGGGGTGGAGGCCTGGTCGAGGACCGGGCCGCGGGGACACTAAAGCCCCGAAATCATCTTAAGATAACCTCAAGATATTACTTTACTTCTAAATGTCATCCCATGTCTTACTATTTAAAAAAAATGCTATTTGTTGACCAACTTGTATATTGGCTATTTTCGACCATGTTCCCACCTTTTTTTTATATTTTATTATTTTTTTTTTCATTCAACACAATTTATCCTTTAAGCTCAATTACTATTAAGGTTTAGTCTAAGTGTTTTTTTTTTCACCTCTCCTTGACCAAAACGCTATGCGTACTAGTGGCTTTAGGTATTGTATGTACTACCTCTATCTTTAAATCTAACAGAATGTTAGTACTGTAACTCTGCAACTATGTTTGTACTATTCTTAAATAAAATTATTATTATTATTATTATTATTGTGATCATTGCTGTCTTCTCATATGTGCTAACAATATGCTGTATTGTTCATACAGCATTATCATACAAATTATCATAGAAAATACTGACTTCACCTAACCCCACCTGCCCTAACATAACTAAGGCTAGAACAAATAAGGCTGTTAGATGGTTTGCATAAATAAATATGGTTGGCCTGATTAGAGAGGATGTAACAAGGAAGGTATTAATAAGACATTAAAAACAATGGACATATGTTAGATGAATAGTTTAGCACTAAAAATGTTGAAATATTAATGGAAAATGAATGAGTTTTATATTGAGCTCATCGGAAGTCATATGTACCATTTTATATGTGAAATTCTGACTTTTGGGAGTTGGTTAAACTCATCAAAGTATAATTTATGTCCTAAATATACCTAGAAAAATATCACGCAAATTGTGCATTGTTTGACCCAGTTGGTTGTGTTTGTATTTGTACATATATAGCACAATTAATATACGTGTGTATTAATTGTGCAGATTATGTATTTTGCATAAGTTGTATGATTATTGCAATTATGTATTGATTATATTTCTATAAATTGTGTTGTGTTTTGTGCAAGTTGTATGTATTAATTGTATATGTTTTTTGTATGTGTATTTGTGGAAATTGTGTAGTTGTGTATTTAATGAATATGTGCTAGTTATGTATTGTTCATATTTTGGTAAGTTGTGTACTGATTATATTTTTGGGCAAGTTGTGTATTAGTTGTGTAAATGTCGTAATTGTATTTGTGTAAATCGTTTATATATGCTAGTTGTGTATTTTCATAATTGGGGTAGATATGTATTGTACGTATTTGTGCAAGTTGTGTAATAATTATGAAAGATGCGTAATATTTGTGAAAGTTGTGTATTAATTGCGCATGTTGTGTAATTGCATATGGACGAATTGTTTATTTATACCTTTGTGTATTGATTGTCAGTGTGCAAGTTGAGTAATTATATAGCAAGTTTTCTTGTATTAATTGTGCAAAGATGTATAATAATTACACAAATTGTGTAATAATTGTCCATGTTTTATAATAATTTTTGTGCTAATAGTGCATTTATGCAAGTTGTGTTTTTAATTTGTTGAAGTGGAACTGGTGCAACTGTAGTTTTGTGTGCAAATTGTGTATTTTGTGTAAGCTCTGTAATCTGAAAAAAATAGATGTTCATGGTGTAAGTGTATTTTGGTTTATGAGACAATGTGTGGGTATTTTGTGAAAATTATGTTTGTGAAATTGTGTAATTTTAGTGAAAGTGCATTTTTGATTGTCTAAATGCATAAGCATTTTGACATATTTGTGCAAATACCATACTTTGTGTAAATGTCATACTCTAAGTGTACATGCATTATTGTGTAAATGGTATATTTTTGTGTGCAACTGACATTTTGTATGTTAATGTCATATTTTGTCAATAAATGACATATTTTTGTGTGATGGTATATTTGAGTTTAAATAATATATTTTGTGCATAATGACATATTTGGTGTGTAAATGCTGTATTTTCTGTGTATGGCATAAATTACATCTAATTAATTGGGAAATGGTGGAAATCCATGAGCCCATTTTGTGCCTCTGTAACCCCTTCCACTACCGCCCACAAGATGGGTATGGGGTGCATAATAAATGAATTACACTGAACTAGAAGGTTGTAACAGAACCCATAGGCACCACACCAGAAAAAAAAATCCTATTTGATATTGCAAGAGTGCACCTTATCCAAACAAGAAATGCTCGACAAATCAAGGTACCCACAACGTGGAATGACCTCCCAATCATGTCAAAGGTTGTACCTAAGCGGGGGGGGGGGGGGAAGGTAGAAAATAGCCAATATACAAAATTGTCAACAAACAGCATTGTTTAAAAAAAAGTAAGACATGGGTTGATATTTAGGGGTAAGGTAGATAAGGTATTTAGGGGTAAGGTGGAGTTAATTAAGTAGTACTTAGTTTTCATCTTAAACTGGTTGAGAGAGGTACAGTCTTTGACATGATTGGAAAGGTCATTACATATTCTGGGTCCCTTGATTTGTAGGGCATTTCTAGTTTGATTAGGTCGAACTCTTTGGAATATCAAATAGGTATGTATTTCTGGTGTGGTGCCCATGGGTTCTGTTGCAACCTTCTAAGAAGTTTTTAAGGTTAGGATTGACATTAAAATTCAGAGTTTTAAATGTATAGAGTACACAAGAGAGGATGTGTAGTGACTTAATATCTAACATATTGAGAGATTTGAGTAAGGGTACCGAGTGCTGTCTGGGGCCAGAGATAGATATTGTTCTAATAGAAGCATTGTGTTGAGTAATTAGAGGACGTAAATGATTTTGGGTAGTAGAACCCCAAGCACAAATACCATAGTTGAGATAAGGATAGATGAGAGAGTAATAGAGTGTCACCAGGGCAGGGTGAGGTACATAATATCTGACATTAGAAAGAATGCCAACAGTTTTAGAAACTTTGTTGCTATATTTAGAACATGTCCCTGGAAATTCAAATTGTTATTGATGAGGACACCATGGAATTTACTATCAACTTTAGTACTGATTTGTATATTGTTTATGCTTAAATTAATTTCATTTGAGGATTTATTACCAAATAAAATATAGAAAGTTTTGTCAATGTTAAGCTTGAGTTTGTTAACAGTTAGCCAAGGATGGACTTTATTTAGTTCAGTATTCACAGTGACATTTAGAGCAAGAGGGTCAGAACTGGAGAAAATGAAAGTTGTGTCATCAGCAAATAAGATTTGTTTGAGGTGTTGAGAGGTATTTAGAAGGTCATTAATGTAGATGAGAAAGAGGAGAGGGCCAAGTATGCTGCCCTGGGGAACACCAATGTTTATGAGTAGTGTAGGAGAAATGGAATTATTCACAGAGACATACTGGAGCCTGTCATGTAACTTATCTTACCCCCTAAATGTCAACCTATGTCTTGCTATTTTCAAACAATACTGTTTGTTGACCATGTTGTATAATTGCTGATTTCTACCATGTTTCCCTCCCACCTTTTTCAATTATTTCAACACAAAGTAAACTTTAATCTCAGTTTGTATTAATCTCAACTCTAAGGGTTTTTTCTCCCCACACAACTTGCCCGAAACGCTGTATTAGTTACTTTAGGTATTATATGTACTAACTCTATCTATAAATCCAACATTATGTTTGTAACTTATCTTCTATATATGTATTTTTACCTGAATAACATTTGGATTTGATTTTACTGTACCCCATAGACATTCCAATGTAACATCGATTTCTGTTGAGGTTCCTACAATTCATTCTCTTTTTTCTTTTCAAAGATTGTCAAAGCATACACTACTGCATATAATGTTGATTTATGTTGAATGAATATAATGAACTATTTATTTATTTATACATTATATACATATATATATATATATATATATATATATATATATATATATATATATATATATATATATATAAGAAGGTACATTGGGATTGTGAGGATGCATAGCATAGTGATTACATTCTTGTAAAGCCACTAGTACGCGCAGCGTTTCTGGCAGGTCCATAATCTAACAGAAAATATTAAGTAGGTAAATACTAGCATAATTTATAAAATGAGAACTAGTACATTGCAAGAAAAAAAATGAGATGAGAGAGATTTGTATGTATATTAAAGCACATTGGTAGCTCAGATGGAGTGCATTGACAGCTTGAATGGTAAATTAACAAAGATTAATAGGCACAATGCAGCATATTGCTAGCACATATAAGAAGACAGCAATGATCACAATGGTAAAGATGATTGGATTAAGTACATAAAGATTGGGAGATTGGGTAACACTAGATACAGAACAATTTTAAAGCACAGAGTAGGAAACTATGAAGATGAAATAAGGTACATAATTATAATTATTAAGTAGTAATCATAAACTTAATAAGTAATAATAAACATAATAAACTAATAGTGCTTATTATAATTATAAGTCCCATATCCACCCTGCAGGCGGTATGGGCAGCAGTGGACCCAATATACTCATCCTGTTGGTGGTAGTGGACCCCATGCCCATCCTGTGGGCGGTATTGGACCCCACACCCACCCTGTAAACGGCATTGGACCCCATACCCATCCTGTGGGCGGTATTGGACCCCACACCTAGCCTGTAAACGGTATTGGACCCCACACCCACCCTGTAAACGGTATTGGACCCCATACCCATCCTGTGGGCGGTATTCAAAATCAAATCAAAATCAAAATGTTTATTTAGGTAAGGTACATACATAAAAGAAATTTTACAAAGAGTGATGGATTTCTAGATAGAGCTAGTACATACAATGCCTAAAGCCACTATTACGCAAAGCATTTCGGGCATAATTTCTCAAATATTGGGATCAAAGAAGTCTTTAAATAACAAACCGACTCTCCTGTCTAATAACGATGGTCAGCTTTCAGCCTCTGATTCTGCTATTGATTTCAATAGGTTCTTCTCTTCCATTGGTTCATCCCTTGCAAATGATATTCCATCTTCCAGTACAGACATTAATGACTATCTTTCAGGTAACTATCCACAGTCTCTGTACCTAAAGCCTATTAATTCCACTGACGTCGATGAGATAATCCTTTCCCTTAAAACCAAGTCTGGTGCCCTTGAGGAGATACCAACTTTAATTTACAAAAAAGCCTCCAGATCTTTAGCCCCTGCTATTGCTTTGCTCTTCAACAAGTCACTTGAACTCCAAACCTTCTCAGATATTCTAAAAAAAAGCGAGAGTAACGCCTGTCCACAAATGTGGTAATCTCACAGATGTTAACAACTACAGACCTATATCTATCCTGCCAAACTTGTCAAAAAAATTTTGAAAAACTAATCTATAAGCAGCTTTACTCATATCTAGCCAAACTCAATATACTTAGCCCTTGCCAATATGGCTTCAGACCCAAAAAAAAGCACTAACGATGCACTTATTAGTATGCTTAACTCGATTCATACAGCTCTTGATAAAAATGAGTTCCCTGTTGGGTTGTTTGTGGACCTGCGTAAAGCTTTTGATACTGTCAACCACCAAAACCTTCTTCTTAAATTACATCATTATGGAGTCAGAGGACACTCCCTACAATACCTCAAATCCTACCTTACTGACAGGCTCCAATATGTTTCTGTGAATAATACAATTTCTCCCACCCTACCCATCAACATTGGTGTTCCCCAGGGCAGCATACTTGGCCCTCTCCTCTTTCTCATCTACATTAATGACCTTCCAAATGCCTCCCAACACCTCAAACCAATTCTATTTGCTGACGACACAACCTTCATTTACTCCAGTCCTGATCCCCTTGCTCTAAATGCCACAGTAAATGCTGAGCTAAATAAAGTCCATCTGTGGCTAACTGCCAACAAACTCACCCTTAACATTGACAAAACCTTCTTTATTCTGTTTGGCAATAAATCCTCTAATCAAATAAATCTCAAAATAAACAATACCCAAATTTGTAACAAATTAGATGGCAAATTCCTTGGCATTCTCATTGACCACAAGCTTAATTTCCAGGGACACATTCTAAACATATCAAAAAAAGTTTCAAAAACTGTGGGCATTCTTTCTAAGATCAGATATTATGTACCACGCCCTGCCCTGGTGACTCTCTATTACTCCCTTATCTATCCATATCTCAACTATGGTATTTGTGCTTGGGGCTCTACTACCCAAAATCACTTACGTCCTCTAATTACTCAACACAAAGCTGCTATTAGGACAATATCCAATTCTGGCCCCAGACATCACTCGGTACCCCTACTTAAATCTCTGAATATGTTAGACATTAAGTCACTGCACATTCTCTCATGTGTATTATACATATATAAAACGCTAAACTATAATGCCAATCCTGATCTCAAAAGCTTCATAGAAGGTTGTATCAGAACCCATGAGCATCACACCAGAAATAAATACAGTTTTGATATTCCTAGAGTACGACTTAATCAAACTAGAAATGCTCTACAAATCAAGGGGCCCAGAATGTGGAATGACCTTCCCAACCATGTTAAAGACTGTACCTCTCTCAACCAGTTTAAGTTAAAAGCGAAGCTATACCTAATAAATTCCCTGTAACCTACCTTACCCTTCTATTGTCAACCAATGTCTGTTTTTTTCTTTAAAGAGCGCTGTTTGTCGACATAATTGTATTTGTGCTGCTTTTTCATCTATGTTTTCATTTCTTGTTTTCATTCTACTCATTATGCTCAATTAGTATTAAGCTTGTCATTTAAGTTTATTATGCCCGAAACGCTTTGCGTAATAGTGGCTTTAGGCATTGTATGTACTAGCTCTACCTATAAGTCAAACAATCCTTGTAAATATATATTGTATGTATGTACCTTACCTAAATAAAATTGTATTGTATTGTTGTATTGTATTGTATAAAAACTTAAATGACTAAAGCTTAATACTAATTGAGCATAAAGAGTAAAATGAAACATGGAATGAAAACATAGCTGAAAAAGCAGCACAAATACAATTCTGTCGACAAACAGCGCTCTTTAGAAAAAAACAGACATTGGTTGACAATAGAGGGGTAAGGTAGGTTACAGGGAATTTATTAGGTATAGCTTCGTTTTTGTCTTAAACTGGTTGAGAGAGGTACAGTCTTTAACATGGTTGGGAAGGTCATTCCACAATCTGAGTCCCTTGATTTGTAGAGCATTTCTAGTTTGATTAAGTCGTACTCTAGGAATATCAAAACTGTATTTATTTCTGGTGTGGTGCTCATGGGTTCTGTTACAACCTTCTATGAAGCTTATGAGGTCAGGATAGGCATTACAGTTTAGCGTTTTATATATGTATAATACACATGAGAGAATGTGCAGTGACTTAATGTCTAACATATTCAGAGATTTAAGTAGGGGTACCGAGTGATGTCTGGGGCCAGAGTTGGATATTGTCCTAATAGCAGCTTTGTGTTGAGTAATTAGAGGACGTAAATGATTTTGGGTAGTAGAACCCCAAGCACAAATACCATAGTTGAGATATGGATAGACGAGGGAGTAATAGAGAGTCACCAGGACAGGGGCGGGGTACATAATATCTGATCTTAGAAAGAATGCCAACAGTTTTTGAAACTTTTTTTGATATATTTAGAATGTGGCCCTGGAAATTCAGCTTGTGGTCAATGAGAATGCCAAGGAATTTGCCGTCTAATTTGTTACAAATTAGGGTATTGTTTATTTTGAGATTTATTTGATTAGAGGATTTATTGCCAAACAGAATATAGAAAGTTTTGTCAATGTTAAGGGTGAGTTTGTTGGCCGTTAGCCAAAGATGGACTTTATTTAGCTCAGTATTTACTGTGACATTTAGAGCAAGGGGGTCAGGACTGGAGTAAATGAAGGTTGTGTCGACAGCAAATAGAATTGGTTTGAGGTGTTGGGAGGCATTTGGAAGGTCATTAATGCAGATGAGAAAGAGGAGAGGGCCAAGTATGCTGCCCTGAGGAACACCAATGTTGATGGGTAGGGTGGGAGAAATTGAATTATTCACAGAAACATACTGGAGCCTGTCAGTAAGGTAGGATTTGAGGTAATGCAGGGAGTGTCCTCTGACTCCATAATGATGAAGTTTAAGAAGAAGGTTTTTGTGGTTGACAGTGTCAAAAGCCTTACGCAGGTCCACAAATAACCCAACAGGGAACTCATTTTTATCAAGAGCTGTATGAATCGAGTTAAGCATACTAATAAGTGCATCGTTACTGCTTTTTTTGGGTCTGAAGCCATATTGGCAAGGGCTAAGTATATTGTGTTTGGCTAGATAGGAGTAAAGCTGCTTATAGATTAGTTTTTCAAAATTTTTTGACAAGTTTGGGAGGATTGATATAGGTCTGTAGTTGTTAACATCTGTGGGATCACCACATTTGTGGACAGGCGTTACTCTCGCTTTTTTTTAGAATATCTGGAAAGGTTTGGAGTTCAAGTGACTTGTTGAAGAGCAATGCAATAGCAGGGGCTAAAGATCTGGAGTTTTTTTTGTAAATTAAAGTTGGTATCTCCTCAAGGGCACTAGACTTGGTTTTAAGGGAAAGGATTATCTCATTGACGTCAGTGGAATTAATAGGCTTTAGGTACAGAGGCTGTGGATAGTTACCTGTGAGATAGTCCTTAACGTCAGTACTGGAAGATGGAATATCATTTGCAAGGGATGACCCAATGGAAGAGAAGAACCTATTGAACTCAATAGCAGAATCTGAGGCTGAAAGCTGACCATTGTTATTGGAAAGGAGTGTTGGTTTGTTATTTAAAGTCTTCTTTGATCCCAATATTTGTGAAATTGTGCTCCAAGTTTTTTAATGTTGCTCTTTATTTGGGTAAATTTATCTTCGTAGTACTTAGTTTTGGCTCGTCTAATTATCTTAGATAGCAATAATGAGTAATTCTTTGAGAATTCTTTGGAGACAATTCCTAACCTATACTTCTTCTCAAGGTCATGTTTTTTATTAATGGATTTAAGTATTCCCTTTGTAAGCCAGGGATTGTTAAGCATTTTGGTTGTGATTTGTTTTGTAAGCAAAGGACAGTGGGTGTTATAAAGGCTACGAGTTTTTTGAAGAAAAGATTGCACTGCTAGGTTGATGTCCCCTATGTTACCTAACTCGGACTCCCAGTCGACATTATCAGCAGCAGTTACAAAATTGTCTATAGCAGTTTCATTGTGCAGCCTAAAACTTAACTCCCTTGACTCTAGTGGTTGTTTGCTAATGCTAGTTAAGAGAAATGTGGGGTAATGGTCTGTAGTGCTATCGGTGATTATACCTGAAGTAAGCGGAGAGGTTATGTTTGTCCAGATGTGATCTAGAGTCGTGACAGTACTATCAGTGATTCTAGTAGGTCTAGTGATTAAAGGTATGAGGAAGCAGGAATTCATACAGTTGTGGAAGCTAATCCCCTGCAATTATTAGATGGTTTTTGTTCAGTCTGTTATCGAGTATTAGATTTCTAAGGTTTGAGTTGAATTCGGATACATCAGTGTTAGGAATTCTATAGACTGCACCCACAGACAGGACAGACTCGGCACCCTTGATTCTGAAGCTGGCGAAGATATACTCCCCACAGCAGTCTCTAGTTCTAATTTCTTTCAAGCATGTAAGTTCTTGGTGGTAGTAAAGAGCAGTGCCTCCACCTCTCTGAAGTTGACGACAGTTGTGAATTGCCGAGTAGTTAGGCATGTTAAAGAGTTGAGTAGTATCCTCTTTCAACCATGTTTCAGTAAGTATAATAAAAGAAAATTTGTTGCCAATAGTTTCAATCAAGGCACTAACATCATCGAAGTGTTTACTAGGGATCTAACGTTCAAGTTGATTACAGAGATATTGTGACTATGAGTTAATACATTGTTTACATCGTGTGCTGCAAAATATCTGCAATTTAGATCATTAAAGTGATGATTGTCATAGATAGTGGATAAGAGGTTTAGTTCTGGGTCTATACTTGTCTGCATAAAAAAGCTGATTGCAGGAAAACAAGGCAAGAAAGGCAAATTACAAAGTAGAATTAAGCTATAAAAGGGAAAAAATTTATAAACAATACTGTACAAAACAAACACAAAATGAACAACAAAAGAAAAAAATGAGGTAGCTTCCATGGGGCTTACAGGGGTACAATGGAGTAAGGGAGTATGGCGAGGCTAGGCAACCTAGGTAATAAATGAGATTAAAGAAAAAACATATAAACATGGACTATACAAAACAAAAGATATAGAAATACAAAACAAAGATATAAACAAGACTATACAATACAAAAACAAATTGAGCATAAAAAAGAAAAAATGAGGTAGATTGCTTACAAGTACTCTCAGGTACACTGTAAGTAACAATTTGCAATTTGAGATACAGGCAAAGCCAGGGGTACAATGGAGTAAGAGAGCATGGCGAGGCTAGGCAACCTAGGTAATAAATGAAATCAAAGAAAAGTTGAATAATAAACATAGGCAAATTTAAGCTAATGATTATTAACTATAAATAGTTCAGTTATGACTGTAAAATTAATAAGACCTGATGAACTATTGATGCACTCAATTTAATAAGTTCAGTAAATGACTAGTTAATTAAATGACTAATTGTAAATGACTAATTAAGTTAATTCATTGAGAGTGATAATATGGTGAGACAAACCACATTGGGAGAGGAAAGTGTTGAGGTTCTCTTCATTAGCAATTGTAAACATTTTGTCCTCTGCGGTTTTTCTCACCTTAATCAGTCCATCTCTAACGAAGCACTGATGAATCCCATCTGGGTTTTGATGACGGATTTGACGCAGGCGGTAGAGGAGTTGCTGTCTGTTCCTAGTCAAGCACTCGTTGATGTATAATCCTTTCCGTTGGGATGCAGCTGTCCGGACTAGATGGGATTTCATGAACTGGGAAGTCAGCTTCAGGCGAATTTTCCGCTGGTTTTGACCTGATGGATTCTTTTTGCCTACTTTGTAGGCAGCAATAATGTCAGTTTTGTTTAGAATGAGCTGCAATTTGTTTTTTATGAGAGCCTGAGCTATTTCGACACACTTTTCACCTTCACGTTCCACAGGTATATCTTGGGACGACACAATAACAGAGTCTAGCAGCTTTTGTTGGTCTTGTTCTTCCTGGGAGACGGAACGTTGGGCGGATAATGTACTGATACATGCAGTCATTTTGCTGAGAGCTTCCTCCTGCTTTTTTATGGCTTCATCAGTTTTCAGAAGATTGTTTTCCTCACGGAGATCATTCAAGTCATGCTGTAGTTGGTCTTGGCTAGCCTTAAAGTTTCTAATATCCTCGCGGAGGAGGGTTATTTCTTGTTGTTGATGTTGGAGATTCGCGCAGTTCGCTAGATTCTCATTTAGAAGACTCAAGATGATAGCATTTTGAGACTCGAGGACTAGGCACAACTTTTTGAACCACTGATTCTCGGTCCAGTTAGGGAAATCCGGTGAGGGACCGGAAGCTCGCTTGAATTGCGAGTATTGTATTGGAACCAATACCCATCCTGTGGGTGGTATTGGACCCCAAACCCATCCTGTGGGTTGGTAGTGGACCCTATACCCATCCTGCAGGCGGGATTGAGCCCCCATACCCATCCTGTGGGTTGGTAGTGGACCCCATGCCCATCCTGTGGGCGGTATTGACCTCCATACCCATCCTGTGGGTTGGTAGTGGACCCCATACCCATCTTCTGGGCGGTATTGAACCCCATACCCACCCTGTGGGTTGGTAGTGGACCCCATACTCATCCTGTGCGTAGGTGTGGACCCCATACCCATCCTTTGTGTGGTAGTGACCCCATACCCATCCTGTAGGCAGTAGTGGACCCCATACCTATTATATGGGCGGTAATGCACCCCATACCAATCCTGTGGGCAGTAGTGGAACCCATGCCCACCCTGTGGGTGGTAGCGACCCCATACCCATCCTGTTGGTGGTAGTGTCCCCCAAAACCCATCCTGTGAGTAGTTGTCGACCCAATACCTATCATGTGGGCGGTAGTGGACCTCATACCTATTCTGTGGGCGGTAGTGGACCCCATACCAATCCTGTGGGCGGTATTGTACCCCATGCCCATCCTGTGGGTGGTAGTGGACCCTCATACCTATCCTGCAGGCAGAAGTGGACCCCATACCCATCCTGTGGGTGGTAGTAACCCCATAGCCATCCTGTAGGCAGTAGTGGACCCTATACCCATCCTGTGAGCGGTAGTGCTCTCCATACCAATCGTGTGGGCAGTAGTGGACCCCACGCCCATCCTGTGGGTGATAGCGCCCTCCCCCCCCCATACTCATCCTGTGGGCGGAAGTGGAACATATACCCATCCAGTTGGCAGTAGTGGACCCCATACCCATCCTGCAGGCGGTAGTGGACGCTATAACCATCCTGTGGATGATTGCGGTCCCCATACCCATCCTATGGGCAGTTGTTGGGCAAAGACCCATTCTGCAAGTGGTATGGACCCCTTATCCACCTAACAAGTGGTAGTGGACCCTAAAAAATCCAACAATAGGTAGAAGACAGAATACCATCCTGTTTGCAGTAGTTTACCCCGTAGACATTCCAACGTAACATCATTTTCTGTTGACATTACTATATATTCTTTAAAGATTTTTAAAGCATAAACTAGTATATATAATGTTGATTGGTGAAGCACTGTTATTTTATGTAATAAATTAAAGTGCTTATTATAATTTACTAAGAACAACTAATATTTCTTAAAACAAAATTTCGAGCCTTCAATAGGATATAGCTGATGTGTTATATTCTGAGAGTATGGACAATAGTAGGCAAATTTCACAACCTACGTGGGACCTGAAAACTACAATTTTCATTATAATTGAACCAATCACGACTATTTTGCTGTCTACGGCGATGAACGGGTACTATGAGAAGTAAATTGGTACGTGAGGAAGAGTTTGGGCCTTGAAAAAAATATAACTGGGAGTATACCACCTATGTACTAATTCATAAGCAAGTAAGTAAGTAATTATCAAAAGAAGGCACCAAACCGGGAAGGCTATGTAGCACCATCAAATGCGCAGAATAATCAGAGGGCGCTAAATATTACCAAGGATGCCAATACGAGAACAAAAACGCATAAGGCGAACGATATCAAAAGTATCCGAGTCACCAAGAATAATTCTATTGAGGGACAGGTGACCGCAAGGGGCGGTCGGAAAGCAAGACACACGCTCGTCCTGGAAGTCAGGACATTCAAGAAGGACATGCACGACCGTAAGAGGGACAATGCAACTAGGACAATAAGGAGCAGGGCGGCGCTCCATCAAGTGACCATGGGTTAAGCGAGTATGGCCAATACGCAACCTCGCCAGAGCTGTTTCCCATCGCCCATGTGTGAGGAAACAACATTTAAGAGTACATAGCTTGTTACCAGTAACAAACAACCAAGAAGCCTGCCAACGGGTAAGGACGGAGGAATGGATAACCGAGTAAAAGTCAGAATATGGAACACCTTTACGAGAGATGGGACAAGAGCGGACAGCTTCCTTGGCAGTAGCATCCGCACGCTCATTTAAAGACACACCAATATGGCTGGGAACCCAACAAAACTCAGCCGACTTAAATTTACTATGAACAAGAAACAGCCAATGCTGGATCTCGACAACTACTGGATGAACCGGATTAAAGGACCCGAGAGCCATAAGGGCACTACGAGAGTCAACAACTACTACAAAGGAAGACTGACAACGAGAAAGCTGGAGACGAAGAGCATAGAGAATAGCAAAAAGCTCTGCTGTAAAGATGCTAGTCTCCGGAGGTAAGCGACACATATAAGTGCGATCAGGAAAAACAACAAAGTAGCCAACACCGTCCGTAGACTTAGACCCATCGGTGAAGACAGAAACGGAGCTGGAGTGAGAAGAAAAGTGCTCAAGGAAAAGGCGTTTTAGAACCGTAGGAGGGGTAAAAGCTTTAGTGATACAGGTCAAGGATGTACAAAATTGCGGAAGAGGGACTCTCCACGGGGGCAAAGAAGGAGCAACACGAGGAGAAACATTAGAAATACGAACGGAAAGAGAATCCTGTAGGCGAGATAACCGGACAGAAAGAAGGAGAGGGTGAAGAGGAACAGGAACTGCAGGAGGGGTAAAAGTTAAAGCACGACAGAGGCGAGAGGAAGGATGTTGTAAGGACCGCGCAAGATAGCGAAGACAGTAGCGATCACGGAGGTCCTGGAGAGACAGGAAGCCAGTGTCAACATACAAGCTAAGGACGGGAGTCGAACGAAAGGCACCAGAACTGAGGCGCAACCCAGTATGGTGCAAAGCATCAAGACGGCGAAGAGTAGAAGGAGAAGCAGACGAGTAAGCAGGGCAACCATAATCGAGCTTAGACAGGACGAGAGAGGAATGTAAAGCAAGGAGAGTGCGCCTATCTGCCCCCCAAGAAGTATGGGACAAGACCCGAAGGAGGGTAAGGGCCTTAGAGCACTCAACACTGAGGTAAGATATATGGGGAGACCAAGACAAACGAGTGTCAAGGAATAACCCCAAAAGCTTCGCGGAATCTTTGTATTCAAGGGGATGACCATAAAGTGACAAAGAGGGACGAAGAACAACCCGTTTCCGCGTAAAAGTCATGGCACAAGTCTTAGAAGTAGAGAACTTGAAGCCATGATCGGTGGCCCAAGACGACACGGCATCAATTGCAAGTTGAAGCCGGCGCTGAAGGAGAGGCGAATCATCACCCTGACAGCAAAGGGTAAGATCATCGACATAGAGAGCGGAGAAGACACCTGAAGGAATTGAGGAAAGAAGACCATTGAGGGCAACCAGAAAAAGAGTAGTGCTCAGAACACTACCCTGGGGCACACCTTCGTATTGCTGAAAAGAGGGAGAGAGAGCGGTACCAAGGCGCACCCGAAAGGAACGACGGGAGAGGAAGCTGCGGAGAAAGAGAGCGAGATGACCACGAAGGCCAAAAGAATGAAGTTGAGATAGAATATGATATCGCCAAGTGGTGTCGTAAGCCTTTTCCAGGTCAAAAAGGACGGCAACAACGGAGGTCTTCGCAACAAAAGCAGTACGAATATAGACCTCCAAGTTCACCAGGACTTCTGTCGTGCTGCGGCACTTGCGGAAACCAAATTGAGAAGGGGAGAGGAGGTGATGGTGTTCCAGGAACCACATCAGACGAACGTTAACCATACGTTCAAAGAGTTTGCAGATACAACTCGTGAGAGCAATAGGGCGAAAGTCCTTAGGGGAAGTACCCAGAGACCCCGGTTTGCGAACAGGGAGGACAACGGCATCGAGCCAGTCCTCAGGGACTGACGACGACTCCCAGATCCGATTATACAGACTCAGTAAATACTGAGACGTGCTCGGAGGGAGATGGCGAAGCATCTCATAATGAATACCATCGGGGCCCGCCGCCGTAGAACCGCAGAGGGCCAGGCAGAACGAAGTTCAGAGAGAGAGACGGGATCATTATAGGGAAGCTGAAGACAAGTGCAGAAATCTAAAGGACGGGACTCAAGGACAGGTTTACGAAGAAGGAAAGATTGGGGAAGATGAAGACCAGAGCTAACAGAAGAAAAGTGGGAACCCAGTTCGGAAGCGACCTGCAACGGGTCCGTGACAAGAGTATCATGGAGGTGAAGGACCGGTGAAACATCCGGAACGAACTTACCCGCTATCTTGCGGATACGCTTCCAGATCTGGGGCAGAGGAGTTTCGGACGTAATTGTTGAGACATAAGATGCCCAACATTCACGTTTAGCCGTACGGATGGCCCTACGGGCCACCGCACTCGCCTTCCGAAAGAAAAGAAAAGAATCGGCCGTCTGCCGACGGCGGTGCCTCTTCCAGGCTGCACGCTTACAGCGCACAGCCCGAGCACGATCCGCATTCCACCAGGGAACGCACTTCCGCGGACCCCGTGAGGAAGAGCGAGGAATAGAGCGGAGGGCAGCGTTGAAGACAGTGTCATGAAAAAGGAGGAGAGCGCGAGGGAGGAGAAGGGAGAGG
>NC_091181.1:1969584-1980644 GCF_040958095.1 Procambarus clarkii | reverse complement strand
GGGTTCCCCTTCCTTCTACCCGGTCTATCGTGTCTCCTGTGTCTTCTTCTTCGTCCCCCTCCGATCCTCCTTCCCATCCTCTTCCTCCATCTATCGGCTCTCCCCACCGCCTGTCGGTGCGGGCGGATGTCCATCGCTCTCCTAACGGCCGTCGTGTGTGCTCTCGTTCAGCTTCTCCTGTTGAGACACTGGAATCCGTTGCCCGGTACGTAGTTGCTGGGACACCGGTCTCTTTAAGTCAGAAGCGAAAGCCTGGCTCCTCTCCTTCCTCTTCCCCGGCGGGTAAGAAGGCTTCGCTTTCTTCCTCAGCTCCTATTTCTGGCTCTGTTGCTCCTTCCCCTCCCGTTTCAGTGATTGCGCCCCCTGTTCCTGCTATGGAGGTTTCTTTGGCCCCTGCTTCCCTTTCGGTTGCTGCTCTTGCTGAGGTGCGCTCCCCTCTTTCTACTCCCCCTCTTCCTGCTGCTGTTCTTGACTGCTCCTCTCCGTTGTCTCCTCCTCTTCCTCCTCCTCCTCCTCCTCCTCCGGACCCCGCCCGCCCACCTCTAATCTGTTCTCCCGTTTCCTTCCCTCCGTCTTTGCTCAGTTTACCCATGCCCCCTAACCCTGACTTTGCTGACCCTGATCCCGACCCTGATATTCTTTAACGTGCTCTGTTGCTCTTTCGCCTTTGTTTCTTCCTTGTTCTCTGTTTTTGTCCTTTCTCTTCTCGTCGTTGTCCATTCTTCAATGGAACGTTCGGGGTTATTACGCCAATTTCCTCGAACTCCAACTTCTGATTTCGCGGTTTTCGCCCCTTTGTGTCTGTCTCCAGGAGCCAATGCTTGGTGCTCGTCCTGGTCGTTTTCGTGGCTATTCCTTTCTCTCCCCCCCCCCAGCCATTGCTGGGGCTTCTAATTCTTCTGCTCTCTTGATTCGTGCTGATGTTCCCTTTGTTCCTTTGCTTTTTCCTTCGCCTCTCCATTGTTCTCCTGCTCGTATCTTTATGGGGAAGTGGTACACAGTTTGTTCCATTTATCTTCCCCCGAGTGTCCCGCTCTCTCTTCCTGATTTGAAACACCTCCTAGACTCCTTGCCGGAGCCTGTGCTCCTGCTGGGTGACTTCAATTGTCGTCATTCTCTTTGGGGTGACGTTCTGACGAATACCCGGGGTCGCCTCCTTGCGCCGTTTCTCCTCTCTTCTTCCCTGTCTCTTCTGAATTCTGGTGAGCCCACTCATTTGGACTCTCGGACTCGCACCCTTTCTTGTCTTGATCTTTCTCTCTGCTCTTCTTCTCTTTACTTAGATTTCACGTGGCAGGTTCTTGATGACCTCCATGGAAGTGATCATTTCCCCATCCTTGTTTCCTTTTTCTCTTTTCGCCCTTCCCTCTCTTTCCCTAGGTGGCAGTTTGCTAAGGCAGACTGGACCCTATTTACCCTCAGTGCTGCTCTCTCTGACCTCTCCCTTCTGCCTCTCTCTCACGCTCTCCTCCTTTTTCATGACACTGTCTTCAACGCTGCCCTCCGCTCTATTCCTCGCTCTTCCTCTCGGGGTCCACGGAAGTGCGTTCCCTGGTGGAATGCGGACTGTGCTCGGGCTGTCCGCTGTAAGCGTGCAGCCTGGAAGAGGCACTGCCGTAGGCAGACGACCGATTCTTTTCTTTTCTTTCGGAAAGCGAGTGCGGTGGCCCGTAGGGCCATCCGTACGGCTAAACGTGAATGTTGGGCATCTTATGTCTCAACAATTACGTCCGAAACCCCTCTGGCCCAGATCTGGAAGCGTATCCGCAAGATAGCGGGTAAGTTCGTTCCCGATGTTTCACCGGTCCTTCACCTCCATGGTACTCTTGTGGCGGACCCGTTGCAGGTCACTTCCGAACTGGGTTCCCACTTTTCTTCTGTTAGCTCTGGTCTTCAATTTCCCCAATCTTTCCTTCTTCGTAAACCTGTCCTTGAGTCTCGTCCTTTAGATTTCTGTACTCATCTTCAGCTTCCCTATAATGATCCCTTCTCTCTCTCTGAACTTCGTTCTGCCCTGGCCCTCTGCGGTTCTACGGCGGCGGGCTCCGATGGTATTCATTATGAGATGCTTCGCCATCTCCCTCCGAGTACGTCTCAGTATTTACTGAGTCTGTATAATCGGATCTGGGAGTCGTCGTCAGTCCCTGAGGACTGGCTCGATGCCGTTGTCCTCCCTGTTCGCAAACCGGGGTCTCTGGGTACTTCCCCTAAGGACTTTCGCCCTATTGCTCTCACAAGTTGTGTCTGCAAACTCTTTGAACGTATGGTTAACGTTCGTCTGATGTGGTTCCTGGAACACCATCACCTCCTCTCCCCTTCTCAATTTGGTTTCCGCAAGTGCCGCAGCACGACAGATGTCCTGGTGAACTTGGAGGTCTATATTCGTACTGCTTTTGCTGCAAAGACCTCCGTTGCTGCCGTCCTTTTTGACCTGGAAAAGGCTTACGACACCACTTGGCGTTATCATATCCTATCTCAACTTCATTCTTTTGGCCTTCGTGGTCATCTCCCTCTCTTTCTCCGCGGCTTCCTCTCTCGTCGTTCCTTTCGGGTGCGCCTTGGTACCGCTCTCTCTCCCTCTTTTCAGCAATACGAAGGTGTGCCCCAGGGTAGTGTTCTGAGCACTACTCTTTTTCTGGTTGCCCTCAATGGTCTTCTTTCCTCTCTTCCTTCTGGTGTCTTCTCCGCTCTCTATGTCGATGATCTTACCCTTTGTTGTCAGGGTGATGATTCGCCTCTCCTTCAACGCCGGCTTCAACTTGCAATTGATGCCGTGTCGTCTTGGGCCACTGATCATGGCTTCAAGTTCTCTACTTCTAAGACTTGTGCCGTGACTTTTACGCGGAAACGGGTTGTTCTTCGTCCCTCTTTGTCACTTTATGGTCATCCCCTTGAATACAAAGATTCCGCGAAGCTTTTGGGGTTATTCCTTGACACTCGTTTGTCTTGGTCTCCCCATATCTCTTACCTCCGTGTTGAGTGCTCTAAGGCCCTTACCCTCCTTCGGGTCTTGTCCCATACTTCTTGGGGGGCAGATAGGCGCACTCTCCTTGCTTTACATTCCTCTCTCGTCCTGTCTAAGCTCGATTATGGTTGCCCTGCTTACTCGTCTGCTTCTCCTTCTACTCTTCGCCGTCTTGATGCTTTGCACCATACTGGGTTGCGCCTCAGTTCTGGTGCCTTTCGTTCGACTCCCGTCCCTAGCTTGTATGTTGACACTGGCTTCCTGTCTCTCCAGGACCGCCGTGATCGCTACTGTCTTCGCTATCTTGCGCGGTCCTTGCAACATCCTTCCTCTCGCCTCTGTCGTGCTTTAACTTTTACCCTTCCTGCGGTTCCTGTTCCTCTTCACCACCTCCCTCTTTCTGTCCGGTTATCTCGCCTTCAGGATTCTCTTTCCGTTCGTATTTCAAATGTTTCTCCTCGTGTTGTTCCTTCTTTGCCCCCGTGGAGGGTCCCTCTTCCGCGGTTTTGTACATCCTTGACCCGTATCACTAAAGCTTTTACCCCTCCTACGGTGCTAAAACGCCTTTTCCTCGAGCACTTTTCTTCTCACTCCCGCTCCGTTTCTGTCTTCACCGATGGGTCTAAGTCAGCGGACGGTGTTGGCTACTCTGTTGTTTTTCCTGATCGCACTTATATGTGTCGCTTGCCTCCGGAGACTAGCATCTTTACAGCGGAACTTTATGCTATTCTCTATGCTCTTCGTCTCCTGCTTTCTCGTTGTCAGTCTTCCTTTGTAGTTGTTGTTGACTCTCGTAGTGCCCTCATGGCTCTCGGGTCCTTTAATCTGGTTCATCCAGTGGTTGTCGAGATCCAGCATTGGCTGTTTCTCGTTCACAGTAAATTTAAGTCGGTTGAGTTTTGTTGGGTTCCCAGCCATATTGGTGTGTCTTTAAATGAGCGTGCGGATGCTGCCGCCAAGGAAGCTGTCCGCTCTTGTCCCATCTCTCGTAAAGGCATTCCGTATTCCGACTTTTACCCGGTTATCCATTCCTCAGTCCTTACCCGTTAGCAGGCTTCTTGGTTGTCTGTTACTGGTAACAAGCTACGTACTCTTAAATGTTGTGTTTCATCGTGGCCGTCCTCCTTCCACCGTAACCGGAGGTGGGAAACAGCTCTGGCGAGGTTGTGTATTGGCCATACTCACTTAACCCATGGTCACTTGATGGAGCGCCGCCCTGCCCCTTATTGTCCTAGTTGCATTGTCCCTCTTACGGTCGTGCATGTCCTTCTTGAATGTCCTAACTTCCAGGAGGAACGTGTGTCTTGCTTTCCGACCGCCCCTCGCAGTCACCTTTCCCTCGATAGAATTCTTGGTGACTCGGATACTTTTGATATCGTTCGCCTTATGCGTTTTTGTTCTCGTATTGGCATCCTTGGTGATATTTAGCGCCCTCTGATTATTTTGCGTATTTGATGGTGCTACATAGCCTTCCCGGTTTGGTGCCTTCTTTGATAATTACTTACTTGTCACCCATGGCAACAACCTTGCCCCACTCACTAGCCCATATACTTGTCCACCCATGGCAACAACCTTGCCCCACTCACAAGCCCATATACATGTCCACCCATGGCAACAACCTTGCCCCACTCACAAGCCCATATACATGTCCACCCATGGCAACAACCTTGCCCCACTCACAAGCCCATATACATGTCCACCCATGGCAACAACCTTGCCCCACTCACTAGCCCATATACTTCCCACCATGGCAACAACCTTGCCCCACTCACAAGCCCATATACTGTCCACCCATGGCAACAACCTTGCCCCACTCACTAGCCCATATACATGTCCACCCATGGCAACAACCTTGCCCCACTCACAAGCCCATATACTTGTCCACCCATGGCAACAACCTTGCCCCACTCACTAGCCCATATACTTGTCCACCCATGGCAACAACCTTGCCCCACTCACAGCCCATATACTTGTCCACCCATGGCAACAACCTTGCCCCACTCACAAGCCCATATACATGTCCACCCATGGCAACAACCTTGCCCCACTCACAAGCCCATATACATGTCCACCATGGCAACAACCTTGCCCCACTCACAAGCCCATATACTTGTCACCCATGGCAACAACCTTGCCCCACTCACAGCCCATATACTGTCCACCCATGGCAACAACCTTGCCCCACTCACAAGCCCATATACATGTCCACCCATGGCAACAACCTTGCCCCACTCACAACCCATATACTTGTTACCCATGGCAACAACTTGCCCCACTCACAAGCCCATATACTTGTCCACCCATGGCAACAACCGTACCCCCACTCACAAGCCCATATACTTGTCCACCCATGGCAACATCAGTGCTGGAGTGTGGGACTTGGTGTTTTGTTCAGGCTCACACACACTGGCATCATGACAGGTCATGGTGGGAACGCCCAGGTCTCATACACAGTAGTAGTAGTAGGGATGAAACATTAGCGGGCCCAGTTTTTTTTGCGGGGGGGGGGGGGAAGGGTCCGGTAATGCTTCAGGGGTTATAGGTCAATTTTAGATTTGGCTCGCTAAGGTCTTAAAGATTTTTTATGGGGGAAATTTCTGGACAAATGGGTCAGCTAAGCTTTTAAAGAGATGTTACGGGGGAAATTTTAGATAAAAGGGCCCGCTGAGTTGTTAAAGAGTTTCTGATGGGGACAATTTGAAGCAAAAATCCCTCATTCGTTCTTAAAGGATTCTTATGGGAGATATTGAAAATAATTTCAGACATAATATAATCATAGAGGTTTGTTAAGAAAATGTTATTGAAAAATTCGGCGACAAAGTCCACTCCCATCCTTTTAAAGATAAACTCTACGGTCATAAACAGATATTTTTGCGAATATTCCCGATTTGGAGTTAAAGAGTTCTATGGCAGAAATTCAGAGCAAAAGGGCCCGATTTGGAGTTAAAGTTTCTTATGGAGAAAATTCAAGACAAAAGTGTCCAATTTGGAGTTAAAGGAGTCCAGTTTTATGAAAATATCTCAGAGTTCATACAATCATAGAAGTTTATTTAAGAGTGTACGACAGAAATTTTGAAAAAATACCATTTTCAGAGATTATTGTCATAAAAGTTTTGTTAAGGAAAATAGACATCTTAGCAGTAAGTTTTAGTTTTTATATCCATTTACTGCTGTGTCACCTAAAAAAGACCGAAAATTAATCAGAGACCATTTGAAGACCGAAATTGACCGGAATTTGACTGAGACCATTTTAGACCAAAATATTCTCAGAGACTAGTTGAAGACCGAAATATAACAGAGATCATTAAAACCAGTTAAAGACCGAGATAACCAGTTAAAGACCGATATTAGTCAGAGTCCCGTTAGAGACCGAAAATTAGCCAGATTCGTTCTTAAGATCGAAATTAATCTGATTCCAGTTAGAAACCAAAATTAGTCAGAGTCCAGTAAAAGACCGAAATTCGTCAGATTCCACTTTGAGATCAAAATTAATCTGAATCCAGTAAATGATCGAAATTGAACAGAATCTAGTTTGAGCCCCAAAAGATTCAGAGTCCAGTTGAAGACCGAAATTAGTCAGAGTCTCGTTCAATATCAAATATTAGTCAGAGTCTCATTCAAGGTCTAATATTAGTCTCATTCTGGTTTAGCTGCTTCACAGGAATTAAGACCGAATTTTGTCAGTTTTATTCCCCATTGAGTTCTTAAGAGTTGATATGGATATAATTAATGAGCAGATATTTTGTAAAAGTTTATCAGATATTAGCTCTTGGATCCAGCTCTCTACGTTTATAAGTGCATTTTCGCTACTAATAGTCCAGTTTTAGCCCAATTTTAACCAGACATATTTCAGACGTAGTAAATAAAATCAAGTCAGCAAGTTCTAGCTCCTGTTCCCGCCTTACTTTATTCCAATAACTTCTTTACTTACAGTCCAATCCTCCTGAAATTTAAGACAATGTTTCGTATGTAGTAAAATAGATACGAACAATTACCGAGTTTCAGCTCTTGTCCTCTGTAGTTCGCTCCTGAAAGCTAATTATTGCCAGCACAAATCCCCTGAGATTTTAGAACCCAACTATATTTCAGACTTTGTAAGATAAATTAAAAGTAAATTACCGAGCTCCAATTCCCGTCCTCCGCCTTAGTTCATCAAACCTAATTATTTCAGATCAAGACGCTTCCCAGTTATCACCTTTATCATAATAAACATATCCTCTCCTTTAATATGCTTGTTCACATGGTAATAATAATAATTACACGGTCATATTTCATCCCTACCGTTTCCTTCCCTTATCTCCCCACACCCTTCACCTCCCCCCCCTTCCCTTTCCTTACCTCCCCCGCCCCTTACCTTCCCCCCCCCTTTCCTTCCCCAACTTCCTTTTGCCCTTTCTTCCCAACCGCTCTCCCCTACTCCCCCTTCATTTCACCCTCTCCCCCTATTTCCCTTTCATCTCGCCCATTCTCCAACTTATCCAAGCCTTCAATAAACTTACTTCATATGTATGTTCTTTCAATGTTCTTAAAATATCCTCCCAAATGTCCATTCCATAATTTTCACCTGTTTCTCCATTTTTTCTATGTTCTTTTTCATATTCTCCATGTTCTTCATCATATTCACCATGTTCTTAGCATATTCTTCACAAGTTCATTGTGCATTCTTCTTATTCTCTGGTCTTTGTCATATTTTCATGTTCTCTGAAAGTTCATATTTAACGAATATTTATGGTTTCTTTGCATTCTCTTCCATGTTTTCTGTGTTCTTTATCATATTCTTCATGTTCATCGCATGTTCTCTGTACAACTTTTATACTCATTATTCATGTTTTCTGCGCATTCAAATCACATTTTTCACCTGTCCCCAACCCCCTAAACCCCTTATCTTCCGTTTGCTCACTTATCTCCCTCTTACCGCTAGCTCCCTCTCCCCCCCTTACCCCTATTTCTCCCCCTCCCCACCTTACTCCCCCTCTCCTCCATTCCCCGCCCCATCCTCTCTTATCTCCATCACCCCTTATCTTCCCTCTCCCATTTCCTACTCCTGCACATCTTACCTATTCCCCAACTTCACCCAACCTCCCTCCCTCCCCCCCATAACTTAATGAAATACAACTTTTATACCCATAATTCATGTTCATCACATATTCTCAGAATGTTCTTCACAAGTTCAGTGTTCATTCTCGTTCATGTTATCTGTGTTATTTGCAATGTTCCTAGTATGTTCACTGCATTCAATGCATTCTCTTTCATGTTCCTTAAAATCAAATGAACCAAGACATTCTTTCTTAACGTTCATTGATTAAAATTATTAGCCAATTAACTAAAAAAAGTCACTTTCATCATCTTTTCAACACTATTCTTAACTAAAATTATTCTTATCACTTAAAATAATCAAATGTAACTTCTTTCAGCTCTTTCTTAACTTACAGTATACTTCGTGGAGTAAGAAAAATATTCAAAGACACTCATCGAGACATCAAGGAGATACTCAAGAACATAAATGATACACACAAACATAATTAATAACATACTCATAGATACTAATGACACAATCAAAGATGTCAATAAACACTAAAGACATCAGTAACACACTAAAAGACGCTAAGTTCTCACTCAAAGATGCTAAGAGAACCTATGTTCTCTAAGTCACCTTCGTTCATAAAAGTTATTCTCTAGCTCACATCAAGCATAAAAGTTGATCTCTAACTCACATTCGTTAATCAAAGTTGTTCTCTAAGTCTCCTTCGTTCATCAAAGTGGTTCTCTAAGACGTCAAAGTTGTTCTCTAAGAATCTTAAGGCATCAAATAAACTCTCAAATGTACAATTGTTTTCTTCCATTCAGTAAATAGTTCCACTTATCATATCACACTTTAATTTCTGTTTCCTAATTATTCTGTTAAAATATATTTTCTTAGCAACTTTACCTTAAAACTGTTCTCTGAACATCACTGCATAACCCTACCAAACATAACCTACCTAACCTAACCAGACTTAACTTACATAACATAACCTAACCTAACCTAACTCTACTTACATAACCTAACCTATCCTAACTTAACTTACATAACCTAACCTAATATACATAACCTAACCTAACCTAACTTACTTAACCTTACCTATCCTGACCTTACTAACTTCTTGAGGTTATCTTGGTTATCTTGAGAATTTCGGGGCTTTAGTGTCCCCGCGGCCCGGTCCTCGACCAGGCCTCCACCCCCAGGAAATAGCCCGTGACAGCTGACTAACTCCCAGATACCTATTTACTGCTAGGTAACAGGGGCATTCAGGGTGAAAGAAACTTTGCCCATTTGTTTCTGCCTCGTGCAGGAATCGAACCCGCGCCGCAGAATTACGAGTCCTGCGCACTATCCACCAGGCTGCGAGGCCCCCCCCATACTTAACATAACTTACCTAACCTAACCTAACCTAACTTACTAGCCTAACCTAATTTACCTAACCTAGCCTAACTTACCTACACCTCCGTTCATCAAAGTTGTTCTCTAACTCTCCTTCGTTCATCAATTAATTATTCTGTTAAAATATATTTTCTTAGCCACTTGATCTTAAAACTGTTCTCTGAACATCACTGCATAACCCAACCTAACCTAGCTTACTTTAATGTAACTTATCATAACTTATCTACCCAACCAAACTTGCCACTACATACCTAACCTTACTTGCCAGTGCTAACTTATCCTAATGTAACTGACCTAATCAAACTTACCTATTCTATCCTAACTGATTGAACATAACATAACTATGAGAACAACTTTGATGAACGAAGGTGTAGGTAAATTAGGTTAGGTTAAGTAAGTTAGGTTAGGTTAGGTAAGTTAGATTAGGTTAGGCTAGGTAAGTCACATTTAGTTAATAAGGTTAGGATAGGTTAGGTAATGTAAGCTAAGTTTAGTTGTTTGGCTAGGTTATTTAAGTTAATTTAGGTAGGTTAGGTTATGTAAGTTAAATTAACTTAGGTAAGTTAAGTTAGGTTAGGTAAGTTAGGTTAGGTTAGGTAAGTTAGGGTTGGTATTTCTTGAGGGACTGTATTATGTTATCTTGAGATGATTTCGGGGCTTTAGTGTCCCCGCGGCCCGGTCCTCGACCAGGCCTCCACCCCCAGGAAGCAGCCCGTGACAGCTGACTAACACCCAGGTATCTATTTACTGCTAGGTAACAGGGGCATTCAGGGTGAAAGAAACTTTGCCCATTTGTTTCTGCCTCGTGCGGGAATCGAACCCGCGGCACAGAATTACGAGTCCTGCGCGCTATCCACCAGGCTACGAGGCACCACGAGGTAGGGTTATGCAGTGATGTTCAGAGAACAGTTTTAAGGTAAAGTGGCAAAGAAATTATATTCTAACAGAATAATTAATAAACAGAAAAGAAAGTTTGATATGAAAAGTTGAACTAGTTACTGAACGGAAGAAAACAATTGTTCATTAGAGAGTGTTATTTAATGCCTTAAGATGTCTTAGAGAACAACTTTGATGTCTAAGAGAACCGGTTTGATGAACGAAGGAGACTTAAAGAACAACTTTGATGAACGAAGGTGAGCTAGAGATCAACTTTGATGAACGAAGGTGAGCTAGAGATCAACTTTGATGAACGAAGGTGAGCTAGAGATCAACTTTTATGCCCGATGGTGAGTTAGAGAATAACTTTTATGAACAAAAGTGACTCAGAGAACAATTTTGATGACTGAGAATAACTTTGGATGACTTTGAGAATAACTTTTGATGTCTTCGAGTGTGTTATTGACGTCTTTGAATGCGTTATTGATGTCTTAATGTGTGTTGTTGATGTCATTGAGTGTGTTATTGGCGTCTTTGAGTGTGTTATTGGTGTCATTTTTGTGTTAATGACGTCTTAGATAGTGTCACTGATGTCTATGAGTTTGGTATTAATATGTTTGAGTGTCATTGATGTCTTTGAGTGTGTTCTTGATGTCTCGAAGAGTGTCTTTGACTATTTTTCATACTCCACGAAGTATACTGTAAGTTAAGAAAGAGCTGAAAGAAGTTACGTTTGATTATTTTAAGTGGAATGAGGAATAATTTTAGTTACGAATAGTGTTGAAAAGATGATGAAAG
>NC_091181.1:1924584-1962084 GCF_040958095.1 Procambarus clarkii | reverse complement strand
CTTTTATCACATCCAACTCTAGCAAAACCTTCCTTACTGGTAATGAAGTATGTAATGGTAATCTTAATCACTGATAATCTTAATTATTCTAGTGGTTTCTGGTTAACTATTCCCTCTCTTATCTCTGGAACTTCTCCTGGCTCTAATGTGAAGACCTATAATTTCTTATTCAGTTTCTCACACACTTCCTTGTCGTTTGTAGTGAATCTGTTTGCCCCTATCTCAATTTCATTACCTGTTCCTTTACTGTTTTTTTCTCCTGATGTAATCCGGTCGCCGCCGGGGAGCCGGTCGGCCGAGCGGACAGCACGCTGGGCTTGTGATCCTGTGGACCTGGGTTCGATCCCAGGCGCCGGCGAGAAACAATGGGCAGAGTTTCTTTCGCCCTATGCCCCCTGTTACCTAGCAGTAAAATAGGTACCTGGGTGTTAGTCAGCTGTCACGGGCTGCTTCCTGGGGGTGGAGGCCTGGTCGAGGACCGGGCCACGGGGACACTAAAAAGTCCCGAAATCATCTCAAGATAACCTCAAGAAGATGTGGCGGTGCAGCAATTTAGGTTGAGTCTTTGTCTTGCTTGCGATGTCATTTTCGTATTGCCCTTGTGCCTCTCTTCTCAACCTGACATATTCATTGCTGACACTCTGGTATCTTTCTCTGCTCTCAGTCAAACTATAGAAATGACAGTGTCCTGTTATTTCTATAGTTTCTTACTTTGCTGCTTAGCTAGCCTTCATCTCTGATTAAACCATGGGTTTCTTATCTTCATTTCATTGTTTTCCTAAATCACTTCTGCATGATGTAGTCCATTATGTCTTGGGTCGTCTTTCCCATGAGCTCTATTTCCCCATGTTATATCTGTTAGGAATTTTCTTATCTCCTCATAGTTTCCCTTTCAGAATGCCAGCCTTTTGTTTGCAGTACTCCTCGAGTTCATTAATCTCTTCTTCAACCAGATACTCAAACGTCAGTACACTGTGGTTGCTCATTCCTACTGAGCCTTGAAATCGATTTCCCATATGTCAAAGTCGTTCAGAGTGAAGACTAGGTCGAGTTTCACTGGTTCATCGTTTCCTCTCATTCTTGTGGGTTCCCTGAAATGCTAGCTTAAAATGTTTCTTGTCGCCACATTCAATAGTTTAGTTCTCCATATATCCTCACCTCCGTGCTGTTCCTTGTTCTCCCAGTCTTTCCTTCCGTGATTAAGTCCCCCATGATGTGCACATGGGATCTATTTCTACAGGCAGCAGAGGCTGTCTCCTCAATTATAGTGTTAACTGCCATGTTGTTGTTGTCATACTCTTGCCTGGGTCTTCTGTCACTTGGTGGAGGGTTATATATCACTGCTAATACTACTCTTGGTCCTCCCACTGTCATGGTGCCTGTTATGTAGTGTCTGAATCCCTCGCAACCCGGGATAACCATCTCCTTGAAACTCCATTCCTGCCTCATTAGTATGGCCACTCTACCTCCTCCCCTTCCTTCCTTATCTTTCCTTATTACAGTGTAGTCCTGGGGAAACACCGCATTCGTTATGAGTCCTGATAGTTTTGTTTCTGTGAGTCTGATTACATCTGGGTTCACTTCTTGTGCTCTTTCCTTAGTTCACTTGTCTTGCTTGTGATCCCATCTATGTTCGAGTACATCACCCTGAAACTGACTCTCTTCTGTGCTTCCTCAGTTTCTGTTGGTTCCCCTGAAGCAGGGAAACAGGGTGGGTCCGGGATGGGAGGGCCTAGGAATTGGGACTTGGGGGGGATCTGGAGTGTGCGGGACTGGGAGAATCTGGTATGGTGAGGGTGGTGGAGGAGGGATGGCTTTGTGGGGGGGGGAAGAGATGGCTTGGTGTGTGGGGAAGAGGGAAAAGCTTAGGGGCGTGGGTGAGAGTGGGAAGCTTAAGGGTGGAGAGGCTTGGAGGAGTGTGGGAGAATGGGAGGCTTGTGGGGGTATGGGAAGAGGGAGGGCTTGGAGAAATTGGGGAGAAGGGAGAGTAGAAGAGGTGGGAGGACTGGGGGGGGAGGTTGTGGAGAGGGGGGGGCTGAGGCGGTTAGGAAGAAGGGAGAGCTTAGTGGAGTGGGGTAGAAGGGGAGTGCTTAGGGAGATGGGAGAGAATGGAGGGCTTACGTGGGGCAGGGGAGAATAGAGGGCTTCGGGGTGGGGGGAGAAGGGAGGGGTATGTGAGAGAAGGGAGGGCTTGGGGGTGTGGGAGAAGGGAAGTCCTGAAGAGGGGGGAGTCCCCTAGGTGGGCAACTAGTGGGGGGAGGGGCTGGCCACGGGGGTTGAGGCATGTAGGACGTCCTATTGTATGCAAGGTTGGGGTGGGCTTTCTCCCTTGTGGCTGTTGAACTGCTTGTGGTGGATTCCCCACATCCCCTCTGGGATTGTAGGACTCGGGTTGTGGCTCCCTGGTTCTCTTTCTTTCTCCCTACGCCCCCTCCTTGCAGCTGCTGCCCCCATTTTATCGTCCCTTGTCATATCCCTCTGCAGGAATACCTGTTTGAATGTCAGTACATTTGCTAGTCTGCTTCCTTGCTAACAAGACCTTGTTTGTGCTGTCATTCATTAATACCAACTTTATCAATCGGTCTCTGCCCTTGTGTGCACTGTCCAAGCCTGAAAACGTTTTTCAATATTCTGGTCAGTCCCTCTCCCTCTCCATCCTTTACCTCTTTAAGGATCTCATTACCTTCGTTTTTGTCCTTGTCTCTCCACTCAGCTGGACTGGTCCCTGTTTACTACTTAATGCCTACTATTACTTCTGCTCTTTTTCGCTGTATCAACCGGCTGTACATTAGCTGCTTCCTGAGAAGAAGCACTTTCATGGCAACTTCCATTACTGCAAAACCTAGCTTCAGGTTTCTTTTTAAACGAAAACTCTGCAAATTAGTTTTTTGTAGAAGTTCACTTTAAAAGAACATTACAATCTCCCTGAGTGATGATTTGTGTCTGGCTATTGGGGAAGGATTCTCTTGCAGGCTTCTTATTTCCCTCTTTTGCTGTTTCCAGCTCATCCTGCTCGTTGGTTACTGTCTCCCTCATTACCCTCAGTCCTTCCCAGAATTCACTCCAACGTTTTGTTCAATTGGTTTCCCTCATCCAGGCATCCTGTCCCTCCCCTTCGTCTGATTTTGTTCCTTCCATGTTTGTCTCCCCTGCGTTTGCCTCCCAGTTACTCGCATGTTTCCTGTTGCTTAGATACTCCCCTATCCACTGGAGCACCTTACATTTCACTCTTGCCTGTTTTTCCAACTTTTTTTAATAGCCTTTTATGGAGCCTTTTATGGGGTACTTTGTGTCAAATGCTTTCTGATAGTCCAAGAAAATGAAGTCTGCCCACCCTTCTCCTTCTTGCTCAATTTTTGGTGCTTGGTCATTGAATTCTATTAATCATGTCAGACACGATTTACCGTCCCTGAACCAATGCTGGTGGTGTGTTACAAAGCTCTTTCTCTCCAGATGTTCTATGAGCCTTTTCCTCGTGATCTGCTCCATCACCTTCATTCTATACAAGTTAAAGAAACTGACCTGTAGTTCAGTGCCTCATGCCTGTCACCCTTTTTGTATATTGGAAATACATTAGCTGTGTTCCAGCTTTCCGGTAGGCTTCTTGTTTCCAGTGACCTGTTATACACCATAGAGAGTGACACACTGAGTGCTTCTGCATCCTATTTTAGTATCTATGGTGAGATTCGGTCAGGTCCATCAGCCTTTGTCACATTCAGCTCCAACAGATTCCTTTTATCATCATCACTGGTTAGCTCAAAATCTTCCAAGGCCGCTTTGTTTGCCGCCTCCTCATTTAGTGCAGGGGCTTCTCCTTGTTCTATTGTGAAGACCTCCTGGACTCTTTTGTTGAGTTCTTTGGACACTTCCTTGTCATTCACTGTTTAGTTTAGCTTTACTCGCGATGTCATTTTCATACTGTCTCTTTGCTTCTTTCCTCACTCTGTGGTACTCATTTCTGGCCTTCTGGTACCTCTCCTGGCTCTCTGGTGTCCTGTTATTCCTGTAGTTTCTCCATGTCCTTGCACTCAATTGCTTCGCTACCTTACATTCCTGATTGTACCATTGATAATTCTGTTGCTTTTCATAATTCTTCTTAAGGGCAAGAATAAACCTGTCTGTAGCGTCCAAGCACTTCTTGGTGACCTAGTCCATCATATCCTGCACAGTCGTTTCTCTGAGTTCTGTTTCTCGTGAGATTCCCATTAGGAAGTTCCTCATCTCTGTTTGAACTGTGTGAAAATTACAGATACCTATGTTATACAGTCTGCTATAACTTACTATAATATACAGTCCGCTTATGAAAGAAATTAAATAAACAAACTAAGCCACATAATCTCATAGGGAGGGACACGGGAAGGGGAAGGGACGTGATCTTAAATAGACGAGGGTAGACATAGCCTAATCTACTCTATTATTTTCAGATGTATATTATTATCTCAATAAACTTACTTGAACTTGAAGGATCAGTAACAAGGCCATGACGTCATGGCCCACATCACCCACTATGCTAAGACGCACACACAGGAGCTGGTCGCAGATTGATCAATCCCAGAGACAAATTACAGTCTAGACATTAAACCAAATTTCCGGTTTATGAATGAAAAATACTTTACACACGACTCATTACTGATGGTGACTACTTGTCTCAGACAGTGCGTGGTTCACGGCCTCTGCTCCAATGGCTCGTCTCTAAACACTTTCACCACATATTGCAAATACTTATAATTGGCAAGAAAACCTTATCACATAATTTATGCTAAGTTAGGCCTAACTACTAAACACATTCTGGTATGTAAATTATTTATGAGAAAATTTAAATTTTTAATATGAATTAAGTTAAAATTTATAAATGCATATTTGGGAGGAGCCGTGGCCAAGGACTAGTTGTTAATAATGTGACCTGTTGACTCAGGAACTTGCTCACTGCCAGTGATGAACGGATGGCAACGCACGCAAGGGATATCTATTTCCAAACATTAGGAAGACTATAATATTTCCCAATAATTAATCAGGATCTCAAGGTATTTAATTATGCAAATGAACTATTGTAATAGTAAAGATTGAAGAGCATGATTTGAAAAGTGTTTAAGTGTAGGACAGAAATATTTAGGTATGTAAGTAAGAATATTTTTCCAGACATAACGATACACAAACGATTTTATTAGTAAAATATATAATCAAATGAATAAATTATCAAATAACTCAAGGAAACAAAATATTATTCACATAATTTACCCCTGGAGTGTTCGCTTGGGTCTTGTAGATGTTGGGATGATGTTTCTTCCTGTTCTCCTTGGCGCGTCCAGCAATCACTTCCTTAGTCCAGTACTGAATGATGCCAGCGTCTGTCAGTCTAGACATTAACTGTCTAAAACGGGGACAGAATGGTTCCCCTTTTCTGGAAACAGATTAAATTTAAAGATCTAAAGTCAAATCTGTGGTGGTTTGATTTAATGGACATTGTTACGGAAGGGAGAGGTTTGGAAGAGCCATCTTTTTTCTTCCAGCAGACTCTGCTCAGTAAGCCTGCGTTCGAGTACAACCCTCTGTCCCCGCAATCGTAGTCAATACTTTGTTCATATGCGCACCATTAACACAGGTACCTTAGCAACTCCCCTCACTTCAGCACTGAAACCAGGATAATCAAGAAACTAACAACGTTATATGGAGGACCTATGGCAATTCCACAACCAAGAGATGGCTTTCTGAACCTTGCAGGAATCAACCTCACTGAGGACCAAGTCACTCTCCTAAATCTGGGTATAAACTGTCACGTTATGTCCAGACCAAGTGAGATGGATGGAAAGTGGAGTTGGAGATTCTGTTGGACGACATATTCGACCTCGAGACAAAAGAAGGTCACCACCAAAGACACCTTACAAGCAGAACTTATTGCGGAAGGAGGAAAGAATCGAGGTAACTACAGAAGCACCATACTGTCCCCCGAGCTCAAAGCGGCAGCTAAAAGCCTTCGTGAGAACAAGGAGATAGTTGTCAGGAGAGGTGACAAGTCGCCAATATACGTCATTCTTAAAAAAGACGAATATCTGGCGAAAATGAACCTCATACTCTCTGACCAAACTAAATTCCAAAGGGTAACGAAGGACACTACAGCCGAATTGAAAGCAAAGGTCAACAAATTGATCGAAACTGTGAACGCCAAGAAATCCGGACTCGACCTGCCAAAGATTATTGGGGAATATAAACCTGGATACGCGTATGGAAATGTCAAGACACATAAGCCTGGAAACCCACTTCGGCCAATCATCAGCCAGATACCTACACCCACGTACAGACTGGCGAAGCGACTCAACGGCCTGCTGACTCCTTATGTCCCTTGCGCCTTCAGCCTAACGTCTCCAAAGGAATTTGTTGACTTACTGCGGGGAACACGGGCCACAGGGATAAGAGCCTCGTTGGACTTAGAATCACTGTTTACCAACGTACCTGTGGATGAAACAATCGGGATGATAGCGGACAGAGTGTATCGTGATCCGGCTTGTACTCCTCTTGACATACCAGAAAACATTCTAAGGAAACTACTCCAAGCTTGTACTAAAGAGTACAGGGAGCCGGTCGGCCGAGCGGACAGCACGCTGGACTTGTGATCCTGTGGTCCTGGGTTCGATCCCAGGCGCCGGCGAGAAACAATGGGCAGAGTTTCTTTCACCCTATGCCCCCTGTTACCTAGCAGTAAAATAGGTACCTGGGTGTTAGTCAGCTGTCACGGGCTGCTTCCTGGGGGTGGAGGCCTGGTCGAGGACCGGGCCGCGGGGACACTAAAAAGCCCCGAAATCATCTCAAGATAACCTCAAGAAGAAGAGGCACGCTTCTTGAGCCCGGATGGGCACATGTATATGCAAGTAGATGGGTTCGCCTTGTGTTCTCCCCTAGGTGTCCTGTTTGCGAACTTCTACATGGGTACCATCGAGCAAAAATTCTTAGTCGACATGATCTTGACACCGGCCATCAGGTACCTGATGTCAGACATCTGCAGGAGCTGAAGGAGGCATTTGAGCAGAATTCTGTGTTGTGTTTCACTTACGAGATGGAGAAGGATGGGAAGCTGCCCTTTCTAGATGTAACAGTCATGGAAAGGAGCGGAGGTTTCCACACTGCAGTCTACACTAAGGAAACAAACATAGGAATGTGCCTAAATGCCAACAGTGACTGCCCAGACAGGTACAAGAGGAGTGTTGTTAACGCTTATGTCGACCGTGCTCTCAGCCACAGCTAAGGATGGAAGCAAGTCGACGAAGAACTCTGTAGGGTAAGGCAGGTCCTAGTCAACAACGGCTTCTCCAATGGTTTCGTTGAAGACATCATAAGAAGGAAAGTGAAACGCCATGCAACCTCTGAAGAGACAACTAACAACACCTATACCCCCTATTAGACTATTTTACAGGAACTTCTTTTCCACAGCTCATAAAACGGAGGAAAGGGTCCTGAAAGATATTGTTAATTATCCCTACAGACAAAAATCAGAAGATACAACTGACAATTTACTATAAAACCAAAGAAACGGCCAGCCTACTCATGAGAAACTCTCCAGACACAAAGCAGAACGCTTTAAAAGAGAACAACGTCGTCTATGCCTTCAAATGCCCTCTTGGAGACTGTAAGCCTCAAAAAACTCAGTATATAGGCAAGACAACAACATCTCTTTCCAGGCGATTAACGATGCATCAGCAACAGGTCTCCATTAAGGAACATATAATCTCTTCCCACAAACAAACCATCACCAGAGTAATCTTAGCAAACAACACAGAAATCACCGATAGATACAGCGATAGCAGGCGGCTTGACATCTGCGAGGACCTACACATCAAGAAGTCAACACCAGCAATCAACAGCCAATTAATGCACAACTATATTCTACCCACTTCAAGACTCCCCTCCAATATAGAAGCATCAAGAAATATGGGCCAATAGGCCCTCTGCAATTACTTCCATTCTTACCTTCAATACCCATTGTTTCGTGTTCTATCCTGTGTTGAAAGTTTTGTTCACCTCATCCAAAACTGTTGTAACATATCACCTCACCCAAAATGCGGGTATAAAATGAAAAATGAAAGCTGTTTAAATAATAGTAATAGAAAGTCTCCCAATGAAAAAGGCTGCCTATGATCCGACAATCCTAAAAGGCGCATAGTAGAAGAGCAAATGTATAGCATAGCAGTAGCAGGAGCCACCCACATCTTCACAGACGGATCGGTGGACACAGAATATGAGAGTGCTGGCGCTGCTCTTTGCACGACCAACGTACAGGCATATTGGAGACTGGGAGGACTAGTATCATCAACCCAAACTGAGCTGTTTGCCATACAACAGGCATTCGCATATGTGATTGCACAAAACACTCAAAATGCAATCATACACACAGACTCAAAAGCTGCACTTCAAATACTAGGACAAAAACAGTGGAAAGATAATGTGGAAATAATTACCACCATTTTGTATCTTGGAGCAGTCGCTAAAGGCAAAGGACTCAACATAACTTTAAACTGGATCCCATCCCATATTGGAATCCCATTAAATGAAAAAGCTGATGAAATTGCTAAATTGGCAACTCGTCATCCAGTGATACATAAAACAATTCAACCCAGCCTAGAGAACATAAGAAACATCATCACCAAAAAACTCTCACATCTCAACAAAGCCTACCTACACCAGAGAATAGCTGAAGATTCGCCATCTGCAACATGGTATCTTCAGGCAACATGGTATCTTCATGCCGGCACTCGGATTACTATCCGAGTGCCGGCGGTGGGGTGGTTCAAATAGCCTCGGCTATCACCTCATTATGTCCGGTCGTGATGGTCAAGTGGATTAAGGCGTCTTATACATACCAGTTGCGTTGCTTCTGGGAGTATGGGTTCGAGTCACTTCTGGGGTGTGAGTTTTCAGTTGCATATTGTCCTGGGGACCATTCAGGCTTGTTCGCATATATATATATATATATATATATATATATATATATATATATATATATATATATATATATATATATATATATATATATATATATAGGGGTGTGAGTTTTCAGTCGCATATAGTCCTGAGGACCATTCAGGCTTGTTCGCATTTGTGTTCCTCACGTGTGCCCCAAAGAATGAGGTGATTTGGTGAAATGCTATGCCCAAGATTACCATCCGAGTTGCCGGCGGGGAAGTGGTTCAAATAGCCTTGGCTATCACTTCCTTTTGTCCGGCCGTGATGGTCAAGCGGATTAAGGCGCCCTGTAATTACCAGTTGCGTTGCTCCTGGGAGTATGGGTTCGAGTCATATATATGTATATATATATATATATATATATATATATATATATATATATATATATATATATATATATATATATATATATATATATATATATATATATATATATATATACATATATATGTATATATATGTATATATGGCACAACTCTCCTAAACACGAGAGTGAAGTATACAACTTTAGAACACTTTCCCACCAGGAGACTCGAACCCTAGCCAGCACAGAAGCCTTCCAGCAACTGGCATAACAGGTACGCCTTAACCCTCTCCACCACCTGCTCAGACCCTTAAAAGAGATGGTAATTTCGGAGTATTTAAATACACCAAAGATCAACACCTCCCAAGAGCACTAGAGCAAGTGAGGGGTCATTTAGACGTTAATTTCATCAAGTCCCTGTTAATATGGGAAGACACAGTGTCTATGCTTAAGGCACAACTCTCCTAAACACGAGAGTGAAGTATACAACTTTAGAACACTTTCCCACCAGGAGACTCGAACCCTAGCCAGCACAGAAGCCTTCCAGCAACTGGCATAACAGGTACGCCTTAACCCTCTCCACCACCTGCTCAGACCCTTAAAAGAGATGGTAATTTCGGAGTATTTAAATACACCAAAGATCAACACCTCCCAAGAGCACTAGAGCAAGTGAGGGGTCATTTAGACGTTAATTTCATCAAGTCCCTGTTAATATGGGAAGACACAGTGTCTATGCTTAAGGCACAACTCTCCTAAACACGAGAGTGAAGTATACAACTTTAGAACACTTTCCCACCAGGAGACTCGAACCCTAGCCAGCACAGAAGCCTTCCAGCAACTGGCATAACAGGTACGCCTTAACCCTCTCCACCACCTGCTCAGACCCTTAATAATAATACTTTGGTGTATTTAAATACTCCGAAATTACCATCTCTTTTAAGGGTCTGAGCAGGTGGTGGAGAGGGTTAAGGCGTACCTGTTATGCCAGTTGCTGGAAGGCTTCTGTGCTGGCTAGGGTTCGAGTCTCCTGGTGGGAAAGTGTTCTAAAGTTGTATACTTCACTCTCGTGTTTAGGAGAGTTGTGCCTTAAGCATAGACACTGTGTCTTCCCATATTAACAGGGACTTGATGAAATTAACGTCTAAATGACCCCTCACTTGCTCTAGTGCTCTTGGGAGGTGTTGATCTTTGGTGTATTTAAATACTCCGAAATTACCATCTCTTTTAAGGGTCTGAGCAGGTGGTGGAGAGGGTTAAGGCGTACCTGTTATGCCAGTTGCTGGAAGGCTTCTGTGCTGGCTAGGGTTCGAGTCTCCTGGTGGGAAAGTGTTCTAAAGTTGTATACTTCACTCTCGTGTTTAGGAGAGTTGTGCCTTAAGCATAGACACTGTGTCTTCCCATATTAACAGGGACTTGATGAAATTAACGTCTAAATGACCCCTCACTTGCTCTAGTGCTCTTGGGAGGTGTTGATCTTTGGTGTATTTAAATACTCCGAAATTACCATCTCTTTTAAGGGTCTGAGCAGGTGGTGGAGAGGGTTAAGGCGTACCTGTTATGCCAGTTGCTGGAAGGCTTCTGTGCTGGCTAGGGTTCGAGTCTCCTGGTGGGAAAGTGTTCTAAAGTTGTATACTTCACTCTCGTGTTTAGGAGAGTTGTGCCTTAAGCATAGACACTGTGTCTTCCCATATTAACAGGGACTTGATGAAATTAACGTCTAAATGACCCCTCACTTGCTCTAGTGCTCTTGGGAGGTGTTGATCTTTGGTGTATTTAAATACTCCGAAATTACCATCTCTTTTAAGGGTCTGAGCAGGTGGTGGAGAGGGTTAAGGCGTACCTGTTATGCCAGTTGCTGGAAGGCTTCTGTGCTGGCTAGGGTTCGAGTCTCCTGGTGGGAAAGTGTTCTAAAGTTGTATACTTCACTCTCGTGTTTAGGAGAGTTGTGCCTTAAGCATAGACACTGTGTCTTCCCATATTAACAGGGACTTGATGAAATTAACGTCTAAATGACCCCTCACTTGCTCTAGTGCTCTTGGGAGGTGTTGATCTTTGGTGTATTTAAATACTCCGAAATTACCATCTCTTTTAAGGGTCTGAGCAGGTGGTGGAGAGGGTTAAGGCGTACCTGTTATGCCAGTTGCTGGAAGGCTTCTGTGCTGGCTAGGGTTCGAGTCTCCTGGTGAGAAAGTGTTCTAAAGTTGTATATGTATATATATATATATATATAATATATATATATATATATATATATATATATATATATATATATATATATATATATATATTATTAAATATGACCGAAAAAGTAAGATTAATAATTCTAACACGAATTTTCTCAATCTTTCGTACATTACGCTTCACTGTTGGAGGTAAATCAAAAATCAATTCTCCAAAATTCATTTTTATTTCTAGTCTGACGCGACACGGGCGCGTTTCGTAAAACTTATTACATTTTCAAAGACTTTAGTTCACAAATACACAACTGAATAGAACTTACGTATCTCCGATTTTATATCTACATTTGAGTGAGGTGGAAGGGGTGATGTGGCATTAACACAAGACAGAACAAAGTGTGGTATTAATAGGGTATTAATTTCATCAACACAAGACAGAACAAGAGTATTAATAGGGTATTAATTTCATCAACACAAGACAGAACACGAAACAATGGATATTGAATAGAAGTGTTTGTACAAAGCCTATTGGTCCATATTTCTTGATGCTTCTATATTGGAGCGGAGTCTTGAGGTGGGTAGAATATAGTTGTGCAATAATTGGCTGTTGATTGCTAGTGTTGACTTCTTGATGTGTAGTGCCTCACAAACCTCAAGCCGCCTGCTATCGCTGTATCTATCGATGATTTCTGTGTTGTTTACTAGGATTTCTCTGGCGATGGTTTGGTTGTGGGAAGAGATTATATGTTCCTTAATGGAGCCCTGTTGCTTATGCATCGTTAAACGCCTAGAAAGAGATGTTGTTGTCTTGCCTATATACTGGGTTTTTTGGAGCTTACAGTCCCCAAGTGGGCATTTGAAGGCATAGACGACGTTAGTCTCTTTTAAAGCCTCTTGTCTCCTCTTGACATACCAGAAAATATTCTGAGGAAACTACTCCAAGCTTGTACTAAAGAGGCACCCTTCTTGAGCCCGGATGGGCACATGTATAAGCAAGTAGATGGGGTCGCCATGGGTTCTCCCCTAGGTGTCCTGTTTGCAAACTTCTACATGGGTACCATCGAGCAAAAGTCTTAGTCGACATGAACTTGAAACCGGCCATATACTGCAGGTATGTTGACGACATTTTTACACAGGTACCTGATGTCAGACATCTGCAGGAGCTGAAGGAGGCATTTGAGCAGAGTTCCGTGCTGCGTTTCACTTACGAGATGGAAAAGGATGGGAAGCTGCCCTTTCTAGATGTAACAGTCATGGAAAAGGGCGGAGGTTTCCACACTGCAGTCTACACTAAGGAAACAAACATAGGAATGTGCCTAAATGCCAACAGCGACTGCCCAGACAGGTACAAGAGGAGTGTTGTTAACGCATATGTCGACCGTGCTCTCAGCCACAGCTCAGAATGGAAGCAAGTCGACGAAGAACTCTGTAGGGTAAGGCAGGTCCTAGTCAATAACGGCTTCTCCAATGGTTTCGTTGAAGACATCATAAGAAGGAAAGTGAAAAGCCATGCAACCTCTGAAGAGACAACTAACACAACACCTATACCCCCTATTAGACTACTTTACAGGAACTTCTTTTCCACAGCTCATAAAACGGAGGAAAGGGTCCTGAAAGATATTGTTAATAGAAACGTTATCCCTACAGACAAAAATCAGAGGATACAACTGACGATTTACTATAAAACCAGAAAAACGGCCAGCCTACTCATGAGAAACTCTCCAGACACAAAACAGAACGCTTTAAAAGAGACTAACGTCGTCTATGCCTTCAAATGCCCACTTGGGGACTGTAAGCTCCAAAAAACCCAGTATATAGGCAAGACAACAACATCTCTTTCTAGGCGTTTAACGATGCATAAGCAACAGGGCTCCATTAAGGAACATATAATCTCTTCCCACAACCAAACCATCGCCAGAGAAATCCTAGTAAACAACACAGAAATCATTGATAGATACAGCGATAGCAGGCGGCTTGACGTTTGCGAGGCACTACACATCAAGAAGTCAACACCAGCAATCAACAGCCAATTATTGCACAACTATATTCTACCCACCTCAAGACTCCGCTCCAATATAGAAGCATCAAGAAATATGGACCAATAGGCTTTCTACAAACACTTCTATTCAATATCCATTGTTTCGTGTTCTGTCTTGTGTTGATGAAATTAATACCCTATTAATACTCTTGTTCTGTCTTGTGTTGATGAAATTAATACCCTATTAATACCACACTTTGTTCTGTCTTGTGTTAATGCCACATCACCCCTTCCACCTCACTCAAATGTAGATATAAAATCGGAGATACGTAAGTTCTATTCAGTTGTGTATTTGTGAACTAAAGTCTTTGAAAATGTAATAAGTTTTACGAAACGCGCCCGTGTCGCGTCAGACTAGAAATAAAAATGAATTTTGGAGAATTGATTTTTGATTTACCTCCAACAGTGAAGCGTAATGTACGAAAGATTGAGAAAATTCGTGTTAGAATTATTAATCTTACTTTTTCGGTCATATTTAATAATATATGTCTACAGGAAAGACTGCTACCAAAATATACTAATATATATATATATATATATATATATATATATATATATATATATATATATATATATATATATATATATATATATATATATATATATATATATATATATATATATATATATATGTTTATGTCGTACCTAGTAGCCAGAACGCACTTTTTGGACTACTATGCAAGGCCCGATTTGCCTAATAAGCCAAGTTTTCCTGAATTAATATGTTTTCTCTAATTTTTTTCTTATGAAATAATAAAGCTACCCATTTCATTATGTATGAGGGAAATTTTTTTTTATTGGAGTTAAAATTAACGTAGATATATGACCGAACCTAACCAACCCTACCTAACCTAACCTAACCTATCTTTATAGGTTAGGTTAGGTTAGGTAGCCGAAAACGTTAGGTTAGGTTAGGTTAGGTAGGTTAGGTAGTCGAAAAAAAAATTAATTCATGAAAACTAGGCTTATTAGGCAAATCGGGCCTTGCATAGTAGGCTGAGAAGTGCGTTCTGGCTACTAGGTACGACATTTAAATATATATATATATATATATATATATATATATATATATATATATATATATATGTATATATATATATATATATATATATATATATATATATATATTATATATATATGTATATATTTATATATATATATATATATATACATATATATATATATACATATATATATATATATATATATATATATATATATATATATATATATATATATATACATATATGTCGTACCTAGTAGCCAGAACGCACTTCTCGGCCTACTATTCAAGGCTCGATTTACCTAGTAAGCCAAGTTTTCATGAATTAATATATTTTCTCTAATTTATTTCTTATGAAATGATAAAGCTACCCATTTCATTATGTATGAGGTAAATTTTTTTTATTGTAGTTAAAATTAACGTAGATATATGACCGAACCTAACCAACCCTACCTAACCTAACCTAACTTATCTTTATAGGTTAGGTTACATTAGGTGGCCGAAAAAGTTAGGTTAGGTTAGGTTAGGTAGGTTAGGTAGTCGAAAAACAATTAATTCATGAAAACTTGGCTTATGCCAGGTGCATAACGTTCACACTCGCTCTCCACCTCCCCCCTCCCTCGTCGCTGATCACCAAACTAGCATTACCAGCCTGCCCGCTTCTGATTGGTGAATCGACGTCTGCACCACTGCACTTCTGTTCCTCAGTGCCATATACCTAGCCGATGTCTGGGCCTGCACCAGCCATTGGAGTTAGAATATTCTGTGCTCTCAAGCTGAAACAACCATCTGATATATGCTCTGTCTATTAGTGGATGTTCTCAGCCAGTGCTTTATTCTCAGCACCTGTTAATTTCATTTTGTCTTTATCCATTTTAGTGTAACGTCACCACTATATTTATAAATGTTATTTTTTGAATCTTGTGAGCTTGCACTGTACATAGCCAAGGAATTGTCTTATTTATAATTTGTTTTAAATTTAATTTAAGTTTCATTGTTCATACTATTTGTTTTGCATTTTTTTTCCTTACTTTGCCACAGGACACAACAGCTACGCAGTCATCTTTTTTTTTTAAATGTGATAGGCATTGACACCAGCCACTGGGAGGACTGCCGAACACCTACACTTCTTTTTTCCATCACATTTAATGGGGGCCTGTCCGGGAGCCTCACTCAGGTACTAGTACTAAAACATCAATTTGTAGTAAGTGTACTTGGCTTTTATACAGTTGCTTTTCAATATTTTCATTAATTTTAATATTTATATGGTGCTGTGTATTTTGTGCTTTCCGAGGGTAACATATTGTGAGTGTTGGATAACTGTGGATTACGTGGTGACTGGAGGCCTCAGTCATTCTCTTAATTGGTCATCCCTCCCTCAGTGTTATTACTCGTGTATTCCACCATTTTTGTCCATAGGATATTTCTCAAATTACAGCAGATCATCATTTTGGTACCCTGGTACTTTGATTTGTCTTCGGGCCAAAGCACCCTATCTTCTGCAATCCGACCACAGGAGGATACAGAGGGCCATAGTTCCTCTAGCACGGACTATGCTGTTCAGTTGGGACCTCAACAGCAGTTCTCGTCACCAGTTGACACTCGCACCCCTACACGTCGGTCAGAGATGATGATATTTACTCAGGTAGGGAATTAGCTTTCTTTTTTCAGAGCACAAGGAACGCTAATTCTGTAAGTATCATATTAAAGTAGGAAATCCTTGCTTCTGTCCTATAGAGACTCGGCAAGGTATCCCTACATTCTTGGACTACCCTTTTCTCGTTTGAAACTATCAAAAGTTTCATTTGTTTTTGAAACTATCGGTTACATTTATTTAGTAGGATTTTCTTGCCTTTATTCTCTTATATTGAGTACCGGGTACAAGATTTCCTGCGATTTTGATTGACTAATCATTAACCGTACTAATATTAACTTTAATTGTTAACGATTAAATTTCCACAGGATAGTTACCAGTTGCCACGTCATCCTATTACTGACACTTACAATATCACAAGTATATTCGTTGTACACTTATTTGTTATTTCAAAATGTTTCGTCTCTCAGCATTTCGTAACAATCCAGCAAGTGAAGTAGGGAACTTAAGTCGTGCCAGGAGGACCGAATTACAAACTCTTGCACACGAGTATCAACTAGATGCTCCCCCTGGAGCCAACAAAAATGACTTGCACAATCTTATCTTGGATTACCTCTTAGACGAAGGAATCATAGACTCTGATGTTCACGAAAACTATTATATTGCAGATAAATATGCTCTGGCAGCTATGAAGCTAAAGCTGGAACTAGCGAAAATCGAGTGGGAACAACAAAAAGAAGCTCTCCAGATAAGGGAACGTGAGGCGGCCCTAATTAAAGAAGAACAAGAACGCGAGACAGCCCTGGCGAAAAAAGCTCTACAACGAAAGGAACGTGAGGCTGCCCTAAAGAAAGAAGAACATGAACGTGAGGCTGCCCTACACCGTGAGCGGGAGAGAGAGAACAGGTTGAAGCAAGAAAACTTCACCTGGAGATGCAACGTGAGCACGATAAACAGCAAGCTGAGAGTGTTCTAGCATATCGTCAACAAGAACTCACCTTGGAAACTACACACCACACTCAGCGCCAACAAGCTACCGCTAGTCTTCCCGTAAGTTTTAATGTCTCTCATGCAAGTAAGTTAATGCCACCATTCGTTGAGACAGAGATGGATGTGTTTTTCACAACTTTTGAGACCCTAGCTAAAAAACTTAGCTGGCCTGAAGATCAGTGGTCTACCATTCTCAGAGTGCATCTCACAGGTAGAGCCGCAGTTACTCTCAGTACCTTAGCGTCTGAGAATGACTACCAGACCCTGAAGCAAGCAGTGTTGGACGCCTACCTTCTCTCCACCGGAAGCTACAGACGAAAATTCCGTGATTATCTAAAGGCAAGTACCACCACCTTTTTAGAATTTGCCAATACAAAGAAAAGATATTTCATGAAATAGCTGGAAACAGCACATGTCTCTACATTTTCAGAACTCGTCAACGTCATTCTAGTTGAGGAATTCTTTAGACGTGCTCCCCCTTCCATCCGTTTATATTTAGCAGACAAAGAAGAAACCGACTACATCAGATGTGCGAAGTCGGCTGACACCTACAGCCTCATACACCGGCTGACACCAGACCCACCTTCCAGTAAGAAGTCTTGGTCTAGTTATGACAAAGTGAGTACCGATCAAGCGAGCTCCCAATTGTATTGCAAGCATTGCAAGCTCTATGGACATACCATAGATAAATGTGGAAAAACTCAATACAAAGGCTATAGTGAAACTCCTAAACCCAAACCGACTCCTCCAAAGTCCGGTAAGCCTGTGATGAATGTTGGTGTTCCTATTAATGATCTTTCTCTCTTCAGCAAACACCTGTATCCTGGAACTGTCTCTGCCAACATCACAGATTCGGAGGGACGTTTTAAATTGAAGATCTTGAGGGACACAGCGGCTCTTCAGTCAATAATATTGAAATCAGCTGTGCCTAACATCACCTACACCGGGAAAACCGTCCTTATCACTGACCTCACTGCTACCACTCCGTATCCACTCGCCAGAGTCCACCTGGATTGTCATTTCATGACCGATGAAGTCCAAGTCGCCATCAGGGAAAAGCCTTTTCCCATGTCTGGAGTGCAACTTCTCCTGGGCAATGACTTGGCCGAAGATCTGCAACCTTCCAACCTGATCATCATGGACAAACCCCAGGTATATGAGTCTGTAGTGGACAACCCCATCCTAAAGTATGTTCCAGCAGAGGTTCAAGAAAGTGATGAAGTTTCTCCTCCGGTTTTGGTGACCACCCGTGCACAAGCTGCACGCCCGCAACCAGCTGACTCTACTGTAACCGCTGTCCCTCAAGACCCTCAGAATCTACCACAGAATCTTACTATGTTGGAGTTCCGTAAGTTACAAAGGGAGGGTCCTTCATTAACACCATTATTCTTCCAGGCTGAGACTCAACCTGACATTATCCCTGGGTTCTTCCTAGAGAATCAGTTGCTCTACCGCAGGTACAGACCCAGTAAGCTGACGGAGGATGACGATTGGGCAAATGTCGAACAACTAGTGGTTCCCACCAGCCTATGGCCCGATATTCTACACCTGGCCCACGGAGCACTTTCTCACTTTGGTTTTAACAAAACCTACCACGGAATCAGACAAGACTACTACTGGCCAGGTATGGTTAAAGACGTCAAAAGTTACATGCAACAGTGTCATATATGTCAGATGGCAGGGAAACCTAACATCCTGATTCCCAAAGCTCCTTTAATTCCCATCCAGGTGCCTGCGGAACCTTTCCACAGACTCATCATAGACTGTGTTGCTCCTTTACCCCGGACCAGTTCTGGCAACGCTTACATACTAACCATCCTGTGTCCAACCACCAAATTCCCCATAGCAGTTCCTGTAAAGAACATTACGGCTGCTACGGTGGTAAAACAACTATTGAAGATTTTTACCCAATACGGATTTCCAAGGGAGGTTCAAAGTGACTGTGGCATCAACTTCACCAGTGATCTCTTCAAGAAGACGCTGGAAGAGTTCAACATCACTCAGGTATTGTCTAGCCCCTATCATCCTGCTTCACAAGGTTCTCTTGAACGTAGTCACCAAATGATTAAATCACTCCTAAAGAAATTTTGCAATGAAACCATGAAAGACTGGGATAAACAACTTGACATCATCATGTGTATTTTCAGAAGTCTCCCAAATGAGTCTCTAGGAGTATCTCCTTATGAGATGCTCTACGGACGTAAGTGCCGTACTCCTCTCAAAGCTTTTAAAGACTCTCTACGTAATGCCACCTTCAGTGACCTTCAGAATGTGTCCCAGTTTCTTCAAACCTTAAAGCACATTCTAGAGAGAGTACGTAAATTTGCTGATGACAATCTATTGAAAGCTCAAGAGAGGATGAAGACTCATTTTGACCAACGCAGCAAAATCAGGAAATTTAAACCAGGAGACTTCGTGTTGGCATATTTTCCTATCCCAGGTTCTCCATTGTAAAATAAGTTTTCAGGACCTTACCGCATCAAGGATTGCAGAAACAACCACAACTACGTTCTTGAGACTCCAGATAGGCGGCAGAGGACCCAGTTGTGCCATGTCAATCTACTCAAGGAGTATAAAGTTATTCCCCCCACTGTGTTAATATCACTCTCCACTTTCAAAGATCCATACCTCCACAGTGAGACCTTCCCGGCTTCTCCTCCGTCAGTGCCTGAGTCAGTGCCTTCGAACTCGGAGATCCTTAATGATCTTCCTACCTATTTACAGGACAGTAATAGTGCTCCTCTCATCAAAGTTCTTCATGAACATCAGAAGTTGTTCAACGATGATCCCCAGGAGTGTAAGGTGGTTCAGCTGGACATCCAGTTGCTTCCTGCTACCCGGCCGATTCGTCAACCCTTCTACCGTATCAGCCCGTACAAAATGGAAGTTATGCGTGTTGAACTACAATACCTTCTGGATCATGGGCTGGCCACGCCTTGGGCCTCACCCTGCATCTTGGTACCGAAACCACACGGTAAAGTACGCCTTTGTACCGATTATAGGAAATTGAATCTTGTGACTATCAAGGATGCTTATCCTTTACCATGCATAGATGATATCCTTGACGCCATAGGTAATGCCAAATATTTATCCCAACTTGATTTGTTAAAAGGCTATTACCAAATAAGCCTGACAGAGAGAGCTAAGGAAATATCTGCCTTCACCACTCCTTTTGGCCAATACAGATATGAACGCCTTCCATTTGGACTGTGTAATGCCCCGGCCACCTTCCAGCGAGCTGTCAACCGCGTCATCTACGGCCTAGATCACACCTACGTCTACTTGGAGGACATCGTTGTGGCAACCAACAACTGGAGCGAACATGTGCTCCAGCTGCAACGACTGTTCTCCAAGCTCCTGACAGCCGGCCTTACCATAAACTTGGGCAAGTCCATATTTGCCAAAGGTAAAGTGCGTTATCTGGGTCATGTGATAGGGAGTGGCAGCATAGCTCCTTTAACAATTCACACTGAAGCCATTCAGCATTACCCACAACTTACTACCAGGAAGCAGCTCCTGCGCTTCCTTGGTTTTGCCTCCTACTACCGTAGGTTTGTGAAGAAGTTTAGTACTGTAGCGACACCATTGATTAATCTGACCAGCCCCAAGCAACGAAAGCAACGATATCATTGGACCATTCAACAGACCGTTGCCTTTGAGCAACTTAAATCTCTGCTATGTTCTGATCCCATTCTCGTCTCTCCAGATATCACGAAGCCCTTCATCATCAATGTCGACGCCAGTGGTACCGGCATCGTGGGCGTCCTGATGCAACAACGAGGCGAGGAGGTTCTTCCTGTTAGCTACTACAGCTACAAGTTGAAGCCTCACCAGAAGAACTACAGCACTATCGAAAAGGAACTCCTCTCCATCGTCCTGAATCTGCAACATTTCGAACCTTACCAACAGGGGAATCGGTCTATTACCATCTACTCAGACCACAATCCCCTGCGGTTCCTACAACAGGCCCAATTCAGCAATCAACGTCTTCTACGCTGGGCACTGTATTTGCAAAATTTTAAACTGGAGATCTTCTACATCAAAGGTTTGGACAACATCATCAGAAGTCTTACGGGATGTCCCTAGAGACCCTGCTTTCTGAATAGGAAGAACAACCGCCTCAAGCCAGCCCTCAGAGACTGACGACGATCCCCAGATACGGTTTTACAGATTCAATAAACACTGAAACACGCATGGAAGGAGATGGCGAAACATCTCATAATAACTGTCATCAAAGCCCACTGCTGTAGAACCGCAGAGGATCATGGTACACTGGAGTTCAGAGAGAGAGAGAAGGGATCGTTATATAAAAGCTTGAGATAAGTGTGAAAATCTAAGGGACAGGTTTTAAGAAGGGGCTTACGAATAAGGAAAGATTGAGAAAGGTGAGAACTAAAGCTAACAGACGAAAAGTGGGAACCCAGTTCGGTCACGACCGAGACTAGATCCGTTATAATAGAATCACAGAGGTGAAGCACTAGTGAGACATCTAGAACAAACTTACCCGCTATCTTACGTATTTTTTCCAGATCTGGGGCAGAAGAGTGTCAGTCGTAATGGTGGAGACATAAGTTTTCGAACTCTCTCGCGTAGCCGTATGGATGGCCCTACGGGCCACCGCACTAGCCTACATCGAGAAGTAGAGTGATGGACAGAGTGGAGGGCAGGGTCTAACTTTGAGTCATGAAAAAGGTGGAGGGCTCGAGGGAGAGGTAGACCGGAGAAGTCTGAAACAGTTGCAAGTAGGGTGAATAGATTCCAGTCAACCTCGGTAAACTGCCATCTGGGAAAGGCGAGGGGAGGATGGTTCGTAAACGAAGGGGAGGATTGAAAATAGAAAGAGGTAACAAGACTGGAGAAATGGTCATTGTTATGGAGGGCATCCAGAACCCGTCATGTGAAATCTAAATAAAGAGAAGACAGCAGAGAGATCGCTTTATTTATTTATAGTCCCATGAATAATTTTTTCCACTTCGTCTTCAGATGTCTCTATGTATTCTATCTATAGTGTGTTTTGAAATTGGTATTTGGTCCGGCTCTCTGAAATCCTCCTTTTGTACAAACACACTTTGGAACTGTTTATTTAGCATTTCACACTCTCTTTTCTGTTCTCAGTAGACTTGTTCCATGTTCTCAATTTCTGAATTTTATCCTTTATAGACATCTTGCTTTTAATGAATTTATCGAGTAGGCCTTGATTTGTTTTACATTTGTCCACGATACCTCTCTCAAAGTCCCTTTCTCTCTCTCTCTCTCCTCAGTGCTGTGTAATTGTTTCTTGCTTGCTTGTAGTGCTGGTACGTTTGTGGGTTAGGCCTCTTCCTATATTGAATCCATTTTCTTGTCTTCTCCTCTCTGACACTCTCACAATTTCTGTTGAACCAATCCTGTTTTATGGTCCTGCATCTCTTTTTTGGTATGAATGTTTGTGTGCCTTCATCGTATATTTTGCAAAGTATGGCATTCATCTCATTTACTTCCTTGCCTAGCAACAAGTCTGTCCAGTTAAACTTATTAAAGAATTGTCCAAGTTCCCCCAGTGTCCGCTCTGAAATAGAGTTTATCAACTGTTTCAATGTCTCCCATTCTCCTCAAGATTATATCGCAGAGCACATTTAATTTCCAATTGGACATGATCAATCTTTCCCAAAGGAGGAAGGTACTAAATGTCAAATAACTCTTCTTCTTTCCTGGTGAATAATAGATCTAGTAGTGACGGAATATCCCCTTCCCTCATGTGTTGGTTGCTGGTGGGCTTTAGGCATTTACGATTATCAGTTTATCATCCCTATTCCACACCTGCAATGATATTGTAACAGTCTAGATGTCTTAAGATAGGATTTAGGCTTGTATGATGTGCATCATATGTTATACAGGAGACACAGTCTAGTAGGAGGCAGAGGGAACTTCTACCTGGGAAGCAGTAGAAAGGTTATTCCCTAGGGTCAAAGGATTAGTGGTGGAGGGTTTTAGATAATAAGGTCACAGCCTTTCCTGGTGTTTAATTAATTAATTTAGAGAAATTCATGTATTAACAGTAATTGCAGTTAATACCTTCCTTTGTTAAGTACATATGTTAATATAATTTCAATTTTTAGTAAAGAGTCAACTCTCCTTATTTGGCTAAAGGAAGATGAGTCATTCAGAATAAGAACTAGTTTAGGCACGTTAGGATACAGGACACACCCAGGCAAGAACGGTCATGCGGCTGTAAGAAGTGCTACTGACCACTTTGTTGTTAATTCATTAAATTGGAGAAATCCCTGTTACGACTCAATATTGTATTTAATAATCAACCTTGCTTAAAGACCTATGTAATTTAACGTCATCTGAGAATAAAGATCCAGTTAATCTTAGTTGCCTAGTGAATATAAGTCTAGCTTTGTTAATTATCTTTGAAAATTAGTTTGGCAACTAGCCAAGGTCAGCCTCACAGATGTGAGGGCAGTTTTAGTTCAGTGTGGTGTGAGCAGTAGGAAGAACAAGGAAGACATTCTCTCCGGGGGCAAGGCTGAACTTCTGGCCTGATCTTGGGTTTAAAGTAGCGTCTGTGAATAAGTGCAGTTTATAGTAACCACATTAAAAATAACCATTGCCTCTAGTTAGGAATAGATTTCAATTAGGGAGTGTTCTGTTTCATAAAACTTTGTTCAATAACCTTGTGATTGATTGATTAATGGTGTTTAGTGAGTTTTCCCCGATTTGATCTTTTAGTATTTTCTGATCATTAAGATCCTGTGTTTTTGTAAACATCTTTATCGATCCACTATAATCTCCCTTGGTAAATTATTTTAACATTTAATTTATTAAATTTAAAACATTTACAAGTAACATTTAAAGTAACACTGTTCACCACCCCCCTCCTTCAGTTAGGTATGGAAGCTCTTTCTGGAACTTTTTCCTAATTGGCTGTTTCCTGCTTCACAGTCAGGGGTAATTAATCAGTGGGTTTGAAGTGAGGTGGTGGCAGCAGTAAAGTCTCTAGTGAGTTTTCTTGTACCTGAGCCGTACACCTTGGTGGTCAAACTCCGAGGTTAAACAAGGTGTTGGACTAAGGTTACAATGACAATTCAAATAGTGAACATCCGAACTGTTACTTAACGGCCAGCTAAAAGCTAGAAGTGAGGTTATTAGTCCCAGTACTGTTACACTATTATGTCAACTTCTCAAGGGTTTTCGATTATTAACTTTCTTACCTTCAGAGGGTTCTTTCACCAGCACAGCGACTCCTTACTTCTTCCTAGTTTTCCTCTCACATCCTAAATCTATGTAGCTTATTGGGAATAAGACCTCATTTAAGGGGCTGGGAGTTCAAAAAATATTCGAATTTAATGAAAATTACTTGAAATGTTATACAAATCTCCAATTATTTGGCATCAGCGTCATGAAAATTTCATCCCAATATGTTAAGAAATAGATTTGATATGAATATTATAAAAAGTTCTGGTTATAAGGAGGACAGCTTCTGTTACTGGAACTGAAGGATAATGCAGTGATAAAGAGATGCAAGCACCTGTCCGATGCACAAAGAAGAATAGTATTACAGAGGGTCCACAAAGTGGATATGCAGCTTATGCCCTTCAAGCATTACTAATACATAATAACACAAATAATAATGAGTAGGTATGTTATTATGCTGTATTTTGTTATATATCATATAAATACATTGCCCAATGCCAATATCTTTTAGTTTCACATATGTCGGTAGCCGGTCGGCCGAGCGGACAGCACACTGCACTTGTGATCCTGTGGTCCCGGGTTCGATTCCAGGCGCCGGCGAGAAACATGGGCAAAGTTTCGTTCACCCTATGCCCTTGTTACCTAGCAGTAAAATAGGTACCTGGGTGTTAGTCAGCTGTTACGGGCTGCTTCCTGGGGGTGGAGGCCTGGTCGAGGACCGGACCGCAGGGACACTAAAGCCCTGAAATCATCTCAAGATAACCTCAAGAAGATGTCCAAGAATTTAGTTTTTTGGGGGCAGGAGGGTTGGCAAATTTTTTCTCCTTTGTTTATCAGATTTTGTTGTAGCTTCTACATCTTAGGGAATACATACCCGTCACTATGTATGTGAACGGTGCACGAAATTGGTCAACAAGTTAATCAGTTACAGGCGGCAGAAATTGTGACTTTTTATTATTTGTTTGTTTTGACGAAAATTTGTGTGTGTGTGTACTCACCTAGTTGTACTCACCTAGTTGTGTTTGCGGGGGTTGAGCTCTGGCTCTTTGGTCCCGCCTCTCAACCGTCAATCAACAGGTGTACAGATTCCTGAGCCTATCGGGCTCTATCATATCTACACTTGAAACTGTGTATGGAGTCAGCCTCCACTACATCTCTTCCTAATGCATTCCATTTGTCCACCACTCTGACACTAAAAAAGTAGTTTCTAATATCTCTGTGGCTCATTTGGGCACTCAGTTTCCACCTGTGTCCCCTTGTACGTGTTCCCCTTGTGTTAAATAGACTGTCTTTATCTACCCTATCAATTCCCTTCAGAATCTTGAATGTGGTGATCATGTCCCCCCTAACTCTTCTGTCTTCCAGCAAAGTGAGGTTTAATTCCCGTAGTCTCTCCTCGTAGCTCATACCTCTCAGCCCGGGTACTAGTCTGGTGGCAAACCTTTGAATCTTTTCCAGTTTAGTCTTATCCTTGACTAGATATGGACTCCATGCTGGGGCTGCATACTCCAGGATTGGCCTGACATATGTGGTATACAAAGTTCTGAATGATTCTTTACACAAGTTTCTGAATGCCGTTCGTATGTTGGCCAGCCTGGCATATGCCGCTGTTGTTATCCGCTTGATATGTGCTGCAGGAGACAGGTCTGGCGTGATATCAACCCCCAAGTCTTTTTCCTTCTCTGACTCCTGAAGAATTTCCTCTCCCAGATGATACCTTGTATCTGGCCTCCTGCTCCCTACACCTATCTTCATTACATTACATTTGGTTGGGTTAAACTCTAACAACCATTTGTTCGACCATTCCTTCAGCTTGTCTAGGTCTTCTTGAAGCCTCAAACAGCCCTCTTCTGTTTTAATCCTTCTCATAATTTTAGCATCGTCTGCAAACATTGAGAGAAATGAATCGATACCCTCTGGGAGATCATTTACATATATCAGAAACAAGATATTACCGAGTACAGAGCCCTGTGGGACTCCACTGGTGAATTCACGCCAATCGGAGGTCTCACCCCTCACCGTAACTCTCTGCTTCCTATTGCTTAGATACTCCCTTATCCACTGGAGCACCTTACCAGCTACACCTGCCTGTCTCTCCAGCTTATGTACCAGCCTCTTATGCGGTACTGTGTCAAAGGCTTTCCGACAATCCAAGAAAATGCAGTCCGCCCAGCCCTCTCTTTCTTGCTTAATCTTTGTCACCTGATCGTAGAATTCTATCAAGCCTGTAAGGCAAGATTTACCCTCCCTGAACCCATGTTGGCGATTTGTCACGAAGTCCCTTCTCTCCAGATGTGTTACCAGGTTTTTTCTCACGATCTTCTCCATCACCTTGCATGGTATACAAGTCAAGGACACTGGTCTGTAGTTCAGGGCCTCTTGCCTGTCGCCCTTTTTGTATATTGGGACCACATTCGCCGTCTTTCATATTTCTGGTAGGTCTCCCGTCTCCAGTGACTTACTATACACTATGGAGAGTGGCAAGCAAAGTGCCTCTGCACACTCTTTCAGTATCCATGGTGAGATCCCATCTGGACCAATAGCCTTTTTAACATCCAGATCCAGCAGGTGTCTCTTGACCTCCTCTCTCGTAATTTCGAACTCTTCCAAGGCCGCCTGGTTTACCTCCCTTTCTCCTAGCACAGTGACCTCACCTTGATCTATTGTGAAGACCTCTTGGAACCTCTTGTTGAGTTCTTCACACACCTCTCTGTCATTCTCTGTATACCTGTCCTCGCCTGTTCGAAGTTTCAATACCTGTTCTTTCACTGTTGTTTTCCTTCTGATGTGACTGTGGAGTAGCTTTGGTTCGGTCTTGGCTTTGTTTGCTATATCATTTTCAAAACTTTTCTCTGCGTCTCTTCTCACCCTGACGTACTAATTCATGGTTCTCTGGTATCTCTCTCTGCTTTCTGGTATTCTGTTATTCCGGAGGTGTGTGTGTGTGTGTGTGTGTGTGTGTGTGTGTGTGTGTGAGTGTGTGTGTGTGTGTGTGTGTGTGTGTGTGTGTGTGTGTTTGTGTGCTCACCTATTTGTGCCTACAGGATCGATCATTGTCTCTTGGGTCCCGCCTTTCTAGCCATAGGTTGTTTATTGCAATAATTGCTGTCCTATTTCGTTATAATAACTATTTTTAAAATTATGATTAGAATTTGCTTCCACAACCTGCTCCTTAAGTTCATTTCATTTTACCACTACTCTCACGCTAAAAGAAAAGTTCCTAACATCTCTGTGACTCATCTGAGTTTTCTGCTTCCACCCATACCCCCCTCGTTCTGTTAGTATTCAGTGTGAACATTTTGTCTATTTCCACTCTGTTAATCCCACTGAATATTTTATATGTTCCTATCATATCCCCTTCTCTCTTCTTTTTTCTAGTGTCGTCAGGTGCAGGTCTTTCAGACGCTTTTCTTATCCCATTCTTCGAAACTCAGGGATGAGTCTCATTGCAAACTTCTGAACCTTTTCCAGTTTCCTTATGTATTACTTCAGATGTGGTCTTCATGATGGAGCGAGATACTCAAAGTCTGGTCTCACGCAGACAGTGTAAAGCACTGTAAATGCCTCCTTAGGTTTCCGAATGATGTTCTAACTTTTGCCAGTGTAGAGTATGCTCCTGTAGTTATCCTATTTATATGAGCCTCAGGAGTTAGATTAGGTGTTACGTCTACTCCCAGGTCTCTTTCTCGAATCGTCACAGGTCAATACTTTAGATTGTGCACTGGCTCTTTGGTCTCATCACCTAATCCCTTTTCTATAACTTTACATTTGTTCGTGTGTGTCTCTCCAGTAGCCATTTCTCTGACCATCTCTGCAACTTGTTTAAGTCCTTTTGGAGAATCCTACAATCCCCATCTGACACAACTCTTCTCAATAATTTTGCGTCACCCGCGAGCATGGACATATAAGATTCTACCTCCTGTAAACATGTCATCTATCTTGAGGTTATCTTGAGATGATTTCGGGGCTTTTTTAGTGTCCCCGCGGCCCGGTCCTCGACCAGGCCTCCACCCCCAGGAAGCAGCCCGTGACAGCTGACTAACACCCAGGTACCTATTTTACTGCTAGGTAACAGGGGCATAGGGTGAAAGAAACTCTGCCCATTGTTTCTCGCCGGCGCCTGGGATCGAACCCAGGACCACAGGATCACAAGTCCAGCATGCTGTCCGCTCGGCCGACCGGCTCCCATACGTCATTAACGTATATTAGAAATAGAATTGGTCCCAGCACCGATCCTTGAGGTACCCCACTCGTTACTGTTCGCCAGTCCAACTTCTTGCCCCCTTACCGCTACTCCCTTGCTCCTTCCTGTTAGGTAGTTCCTTACCCATGCTAGGTCCTTTCCGCTAACTACCGCCTGCTTCTCAAGTTTGAATAGCAGATTCATGTGCGGTATTGTATCAAAAGCTTTTTGGCAGTCCAGAAATATGCAGTCTGCCCATCCTTCTCTGTTCTGCCTTATTCTTGTTATTTTTTCAAAGAATTCCTGAAGGTTTGTTAGGCATTATTTCCCCTTCCCTGATCCTCATGTTGGTTTGTATTTGCAAATCTTATGTTCTCTAGGTGTGCAACAAGTCTTAGCCTGATTATTTTTTCAAGTATTTTGCAGGGTATGCTTGTCAGTGATACAGGTCATTAGTTAAGTGCTTCCTTCCTATTCCCTTTCTTGAAGATGGGTACCACTTTTGCCTTCTTCCAGCAACTGGTCAACTCTCCCATTCTAAATGACTCATTGTAGATCCATGCAACAGGGACGCTGAGGGGCCTGCGCTGCCTCTTTCAGGTGATACTTTGTCTGGTCCAACTGCGTTAGTTGCATCCAGTGTTGTCAACTGTTTCATTATCTCCTCAGCTCTCACCTCAGTATCTAATAATCTTTCATCTTGGGTCATCTTTTCTAACAAGGGGAGACGCTCCAGTTCGGTAGTGAACACTCCATGGAAATTGGCATTCAGTGCCTCGCAGATTTCATTGTCACTTTCGATATACCACTTCTGTTTTCCTTAATCTTGTCGTACTCGTAATTTTTTTCCGATTGTCTTATTATGTTAATGAAATCGTTCCTAGCTCTATTACATCTAATCCTGTTGTCCTCTGTCCTTTGTCTTCTGTGCTTCCTCCACTCCCTCCTGCTTCTCATTTTTGCTTCCTGACACTGTCTATTAAACCATGGGTTATTATATTCCCTCGTACCCTTTTCTTTATTGGTGGTATAACTCTCTCTTCGGCCTCCTTGCATTTTCTAGTGACTAGGTCCATCATATTTATGGATTGTTTTTCCTCTAATTTCTTCCTCCCACTGCATGTCTCCCAAATATTCCCTTTTCCTCCTGTAATCCCCTTTCCCATAGTCAACTCTCCTTTCCCAGACCTCTTATTCTGTGGTCACAATTTTAAGTTCCATCATGTAGTCAAAGACTAGGACATATTGTTCACTGGCTCTTAGAGGTCTTTCACGTTCCAAATTCTACGTTCTGGTGAAAATCAGGTCTAAGAGGCTCGATGTATCCCCTTCTTCTTTCCCTTGTGTCTTCCTTCACATGCTGTGTTAGGAAATTCCTGTCTATAATCTTTACTAGCTTTGTTTCTCCCTTTTCCTCTTCGCCATGGGGATTCCTTGATTCCCAATTGATCTCTCCATGATTTAGATACCCCATGACCAGCAGTTTCGCTCTCATTCTGCGTGCTGTTGTTGCTGCCTTCTGCAGTTAATCTGTACATGCCTTGTTGTCATCATACACCTGCCTTGGCCTTCAAATATTTGGTGGGGGATTGTAAATTATCAAGAACACAATCTTCTTCCCATCTACTGTCAGAGTCCTGTGAATGTATCTCATGCTTTCATTAGTACCCAGATTTTCCAGGTCTTCAAACTTTCATTTCTACTTTATTAGGAATAACACCCCCCCCCCCCCACCCTGTCTCTGTGTCCTTTCATTTCTTATCATTCGTTACCGCCCCTCCCCACCCCCTGGAAAGATTGCGTCCGAGATCATATCATTTATTTTAGTTTCCACTATTGCAATTATGTCAGGATCTGCCTCCCTAACTCTTAATCTTATCTCTTCTGCTTTATTGGATACCCCAACAGAATTGGTATACAAAACCTTGAAACTCCCTCTTGGAGACTCTGGTAACAGAGTTCACTCTTTCTTTCGAGGTCTTGCGGTCTGGGGGGGGGGGGGTCTAGGCAGCTAGAGGGGGGTCGAAAGGGCATAATAGGTCTGAAAGTTAGGGAGGGTCTGAAAGGCATTGGGGGTTGAGAGGTTGAGTGAGGCTGAGAGTCAGATAGAGGCTGAAAAGTGGAGGGAGAGCAGGAGAGGGGCTGGGGGCAGAGGGGAGAATGGAGCATGGGGTGTGTGAGTGGAAGAGAGGTTGTATTAGTCAGGGGGGAATCAGGGGTAAGTAAGGGTTTTGGGGTAGAAGGGGGAAGAGGGAGGTGGGAGAAGAGAGGGGTGGGGCTGTGGATTTAAGTGAGGGAAGAGAAAGGGTTTCGTGGGCAGTGAAGAGGTGAAGGGGGTAGCTAGCAAGGTGATGTGGTCATATGGAAGCAGTGGCGCAGAGGAGGGGTAGAGGCTGGGCGGGGGTTGGGGGCGGTGGGGAGGAGGGGGGGCAATGAAAGGGGGATGGAGCAGATGGGATTGGATGCAATGGGGGCGGAAAGGGCGAGGGAGTTGTCGGGAGGGGAAGGAGGGGAGGGATGGGAAGGTTGATTTTGTTGATGGGTATGAGTTGACCATATAAGGGCAAATGAAGAGTGTGATGTAGCAGGTGTAATTGGGAGCAAGGGGGTAGGAGGAAGAGGCAGGGGGAGTTGTTTGGGGTAGAACCAGGGGGGGGGGGGGAGCCGGGGGTGTGCATATTGGCTTGCCTTGTGGGCTAATTGTTTATCTTTCGTTATATATCTCTTAATAAAAACATGTAATAGCGTTTGCTGCCATTGAGTAAATGTTTATGCTTCATTATATAGTCCACTGCCCCTTCATCAGAAAACTGCACTTAGACAGGACAATTCTTAGTACAATTGTAAGGTTCAATCCGGTGGCTGAAGTACACCTCGTTTTATGCCATCTCGGCATTAATACACCTCAAAATCTCATTTAATTCAAACTTTTCCATTTCTATTCTTTCATGCCTTTCATTCTACCTTTTCAAGCCATTTGGGTGACGGAAGTGGCATCGTCTGCATGACTTGTCATGCTGTGTAGAGGCAGGCCATTATGGCCACCATAAAAGCTTAGTTGTACAGTTAAGATGAATAAAACATGTAGATACTTATTTATATAGTGTGTTTATGATGTGATAACACCACAAACATTGTTGTTGGGGGAGAATAGTGTATCTGTCCTTGAATCAGTGAGGGAGGCAGCTGTCAGCTGTGTGTGTGACGACGTCTCTTTTATATTGCCTGAACCCACCATACCAGCTTAGTTTTAGAGTTATTTTGAATAAAACTGTAGATAATTATATATAAGGTCAGTATATAGTGAATAAAGGCCAAAACAGTATGGTGGGAGGAGAATGTTGGCCAGTAAGGTGTTGTTGAGGGAGGGAGTGGCGGCTAGTGGCTGGCAGGCTGGTGGCGCAGCCACTCCTCTTGCTCTTTGACTCACCATAGCAACTCAGTAGTTTATTATGGTGAACTAAACATGCAGATATTTATATATAACCTGTGTATATAGAGTAATAACAACAAAAATATTTGTTTATTGTTTTATGCACATAATAAATAAATCCCTAATATGCACACTATAATTTTGAGTATATAGCTGATTCACCCCTTTTTATTAGATAAATATATTACACTACACACTATTGAATAATGTTACTCTAAAAACTAAGAAAAAATCAATCAGAGACATTTAAATAATTAGGTAATAATATCTTTGTGGCAACTACCGCCTGAGAGCTGTGGCTGAGCTGACCGCCACAGCTGTGAAGATTACTCTGTTAACGCCCACATTATGCCAGACTTCCTCAGCCTATTGCGGCCAAAATATGTTACCTACAATTTTTGTTATTTATCCCATGCTCAGGGAACACAAATGAACATTTTAGAGGACGAAAATAAATTTAGAATTTTTTTTTTCTAGCGGACAGGGGTGTAAAAGTCCTCAGGACCCCTTAGCAGCTTAAACGCTAGCCATGCTGTTAGTCGCACCTAATTCAATTGCAAGCCAAGTACATTCACTTTCCCAGGCTTCCCTACCCTTCCTAATTTTTCCCTGGATATAGTCCACACGCTCTTGTTTTTGTCTCTCAACCTCATTCTGTATTTGTTAAAAAATCTAACTTTTTATTCCCAAGATCAAATTCTCAATCCATACGCTCCTCCTCTCAACTTTCTTATCAGCTTCTCTACAAGCTTATCTCCCTCTTCCTTGCTATTTATTTGTCTTTTGCTTTGCTATTACCTGGTCACCCTTCCTTATTTTGCCATTGCAATAAATAACCTTAGCTAACAGGCGTTCCAATTACCTTACTCGTTCTGCTACACAATAGGCGAGTGAGTATCCAGGCACTCTCCAATGATGCGGTGAATGGCAGGTGAGGTTAAGGTCTGTCATGACTTGAGGCAGGTGAGCTCACGGTCTGTCACGGGTTGAGGCAGGTGAGGTCACGGTCTGTCATGACTTGAGGTGGGTGAGCTCACGGTCTGTCACGGCTTGAGGCATGTGAGGTCACGGTCTGTCATGACTTGAGGTGGGTGAGGTCACGGTCTGTCACGGCTTGAGGCAGGTGAGGTCACGGTCTGTCACGGCTTGAGGCAGGTGAGCTCACGGTCTGTCACGGGTTGAGGCAGGTGAGGTTAAGGTCTGTCATGACTTGAGGTGGGTGAGCTCACGGTCTGTCACGGCTTGAGGCAGGTGAGGTCACTGTCTGTCATGACTTGAGGTGGGTGAGGTCACGGTCTGTCACGGCTTGAGGCAGGTGAGGTCACGGTCTGTCACGGCTTGAGGCAGGTGAGCTCACGGTCTGTCACGGCTTGAGGCAGGTGAGGTCACGGTCTGTCACGGCTTGAGGCAGGTGAGGTCACGGTCTGTCACGGCTTGAGGCAGGTGAGGTCACGGTCTGTCACGGCTTGAGGCAGGTGAGGTCACGGTCTGTCATGACTTGAGGTGGGTGAGGTCACGGTCTGTCACGGCTTGAGACAGGTGAGGTCACGGTCTGTCAATTGCTTGAGGCAGGCGAAGTCACGGTCTGTCATGCTTGAGGTGGGTGAGGTCACGGTCTGTCAATTGCTTGAGGCAGGTGAGGTCACGGTCTGTCACGGCTTGAGGCAGGTGAGGTCACGGTCTGTCATGCTTGAGGTGGGTGAGGTCACGGTCTGTCACGGCTTGAGACAGGTGAGGTCACGGTCTGTCAATTGCTTGAGGCAGGCGAAGTCACGGTCTATCACGGCTTGAGGCAGGTGAGGTCACGGTCTGTCACGGCTTGAGACAGGTGAGGTCACGGTCTGTCACGGCTTGAGGCAGGTGAGGTCACGGTCTGTCATGACTTGAGGCAGGTGAGGTCACAGTCTATCACGGCTTGAGGCAGGTGAGGTCACGGACTGTCAATTGCTTGAGGCAGGTGAAGTCACAGTCTGTCACAGCTTGAGGCAGGTGAGGTCACGGTCTGTCATGGCTTGAGGCAGGTGAAGTCACGGTCTGTCACGGCTTGAGGCAGGTGAGGTCACGGTCTGTCACGGCTTGAGGCAGGTGAGGTCACGGTCTGTCACGGCTTGAGGCAGGTGAGGTCACGGTCTGTCACGGCTTGAGGCAGGTGAGGTCACGGTCTGTCACGGCTTGAGGCAGGTGAGGTCACGGTCTGTCACGGCTTGAGGCAGGTGAGGTCACGGTCTGTCACGGCTTGAGGCAGGTGAGGTCACGGTCTGTCACGGCTTGAGGCAGGTGAGGTCACGGTCTGTCATGGCTTGAGGCAGGTGAATCCAGGGGCGGTGAGAGGTCAGCTCCTACTGTTCCACTACTTCAAATGTGTTCAACACTTATTTTCAATTACAATGTGTGTGTGTGTGTGTGTGTGTGTGTGTGTGTGTGTGTGTGTGTGTGTGTGTGTGTGTGTGTGTGTGTGTGTGTGTGTGTGTGTGTGTGTGTATGTGTGTGTGTGTGTGTGTGTGTGTGTGTGTGTGTGTGTGTGTGTGTGTGTGTGTGTGTGTGTGTGTGTGTGTGTGTGTACTCACCTAGTTGTGCTTGCGGGTGTTGAGCTCTGGCTCTTTGGTCCCGTCAACGGGACGGCTCTCAACCGTCAATCAACAGAACAAATGTGTGTGTGTGTGTGTATGTGTGTGTGTGTGTGTGTGTGTGTGTGTGTGTGTGTGTGTGTGTGTGTGTGTGTGTGTGTGTGTGTGTGTGTGTGTATGTGAGTTTGTACTCACCTATTTGCTTTTGCGGGACTTGGGCTCTGGCTCTTTGGTCCCGCCTCTCAACTGTCAATCAACTGGTGTACAGATTCTTGAGCCTACTGGTCTCTATCATATCTACATTTGAAACTGTGTATGGAGTCAGCCTCCACCACATCACTTCCTAATGCATTCCGTCTGTTACCTACTCTGACACTGAAAAAGTTCATTCTAACGTCCCTGTGGCTCATGTGGGTACTCAGTTTCCACCTGTGTCCCCTTGTTTGCATACCACCAGTGTTGAATAGTTTATCCTTGTCTACCCGATCGACTCCCCTGAGGATTTTGTAGGTAGTGATCATGTCTCCCCTTACTCTTCTGTCTTCCAGTGTCGTAAGGTGTATTTCCCACAGCTTTTCATCGTAACTCACGCCTCTTAGTTCTGGGACTAGTCTAGTGGCATATCTTTGAACTTTTTCCAGCTTCGTCTTGTGCTTGACAAGGTACGGGCTCCATGCTGGGGCTGCATACTCCAGGATTGGTCTTACATATGTATTATACAAGATTCTGAATGATTCCTTACACAGGTTCCTGGAGGCAGTTCTGATGTTAGCCAGCCTCGCATATGCCGCAGATGTTATTCTCTTTATGTGGGCTTCAGGAGACAGGTTTGGTGTGATATCAACTCCTAGATCTTTCTCTCTGTCTGTTTCATTAAGTACTTCATCTCCTATTCTGTATCCTGTGTCTGGCCTCCTGTTTCCACTGCCTAGTTTCATTACTTTGCATTTACTCGGGTTGAACTTTAGCAGCCATTTGTTGGACCATTCATTTAGTCTGTCTAGGTCATCTTGTAGCCTCCTACTATCATCCTCTGTTTCAATCCTCCTCATAATTTTTGCATCATCAGCAAACATTGAGAGAAACTAGTCTATACCCTGTGGGAGATCATTTACATATATCAGAAACGGAATAGGTCCAAGGACTGCAACCCGTTCTCGCAATTTCTTACAGTCAATATTGCCTTATTAAATAAGTGCAGATGTGACATACTAATTTATTGTGAATATTTTAGTTTTCCTTGAAAAGCTTCATAGATAACACCGACCTTACCTAACCTTCTTAGTATGTTAAGATAAGCATCTTATTGCTATGCAATTACAATTATTACTTAACCAATACCTATAATTGGTTAAGTAATAATTGTAATTACGAAGCAATAAGATGCTTATCTTAACATTTAGGTAAGGTCGGTGTTTTCTATGAAGCTTTTCAAGGTAAACTAAAATATTCACAATAAATTAGTATGTCACATATGCACGTATTTAATAAGTCAATATTGACTATACGAAAGTGAGAAAACGGGTTGAGGACTGACCCCTGCGGAACTCCACTTGTAACGTCTCGCCAATCTGAGACCTCACCCCTCACATTGACTGTTGTCTCCTGTTGCTATTTTATCCAATGGAGTACCTTCCCTTTCACTCCAGCCTGCATCTCCAGCTTTTTCACTAGCCTCTTGTGTGGTACTGTATCAAACGCTTTCTGGCAATCTAAAAATATGCAGTCTGCCCACCCTTCTCTTTCTTGTCTGATTTTTGTTGCCTGGTCATAGAATTCAATTAGCCCTGTGAGGCAGGACTTGCCATCCCTGAACCCATGTTGATGCTGTGTTACAAAGTTCCTTCGCTCCAGATGTTCCACTAGCTTTCTTCGCACAATCTTCTCCATCAGCTTGCATGGTATGCAGGTTAGGGACACTGGCCTGTAGTTCAGTGCCTCTTGTCTATCCCTTTTCTTACATATTGGGCCTACGTTAGCTGCTTTCCAAATTTCTGGCAGTTCCCTGTTGCCAGTGATTTGTTATACACTATGGAGAGTGGCAGGCACAGTTCTTCTGCTCCTTCCTTTAGTATCCATGGGGAGATTCCATCTGGGCCTATAGTCTTTGTCACATCCAACTCTAGTAAACTCTTCCTTACTTCCCCGCTGGTAATCTCAAACTCTTCCTGTGGTTCCTGGTTAACTATTCCCTCTCTTATCTCTGGAATTTCTCCTTGCTCCAAGGTGAAGACCTCCTGGAATTTCTTATTCAGTTCCTCACACATTTCCTTGTCGTTTGTAGTGAATTCTTCTGCCCCTATCCTTAATTTCATAGCCTGTTCCTTTACTGTTGTTTTTCTCCTGATGTGGATGTGCAGCAATTTAGGCTGAGTCTTTGCCTTTCTTGCGATGTCATTTTCGTATTGTCTTTCTGCCTCTCTTCTCATCCTGACATATTCATTCCTGGCACTCTGGTATCTTTCTCTGCTCTCAAGTGTCCTGTTATTCCTTTTGTTTCTCCATGCCCTTTTACTTTGCTGCTTAGCTAGCCTACATCTCTGAACACTTTCGCGTTCCACAGACTCACTATCTCGTCACTCATTTTTCTACTGAATGTGTTCCAACGACGCAGTACTGAGTCACTCATTAAAATATTTTTTTAAAAATTTAAATTTTATCAGATCAATCTGGTAGTGGTTTTAAATTAAGCGCCTTTAGATTGCACACAATTTGATACCAAAATCAAAGATATAACATGAAACTTGATGTCCAAACACTTGAAATATTATAAATAGGCCTATGGTCCGAATATTAAAATATTTGTTAAAATTCTATTTATTGTCCTATTATCTTGGGAGTAGTTTTAAAATGCGCGCCTTTTTATTGCGAACAATTTGATACCAAAATGAAAGATGTAACACAAATATTTATGTCAGAACACTGGAAAGATATAAATAAATTTGTGATGATGAGCGTCCAGAATTAAAATATTTGTTAAAAATCCAGTTATTGCTCTATTATTCTGGGACTAGTTTTAAAATACTCGCCTTTTTATTGCGAACAATTTGATACCAAAACGAGCGACGTAGCACGAA